>NC_090929.1:115954383-116257414 GCF_040938575.1 Ambystoma mexicanum | reverse complement strand
CATTGGTATTGAAACATAACTAATTACTAGCAATAACTGGCCTAAGCTCTTTAGCCTTAACTTTTAATTTGCACATAGTTTGCGTACATATTTCAAGCGATATGAGGAAGGCTAGGTAAATCATTTCTCTTTGGATTCGCAATACAATCTCATTCCCCGGGTCACTGTTCCATTGAAACTTTCCAATCTACAAAACTGCTACTTTATTGCACAATTGAAACTGCTGGGTATCCTTAGGCACTGACTTACCCCATGTTTTACTGATGACCAAAATAAATAATGAAATTCCTTCTGTCACCCTCTCAGGCATCAAGAGATTACATCTAGAATCTATGATATTTATCAGACCATAAAAAATCATGGCTATTTTCTACAGCTCTGCTGAACGCAAATGTTATGAAGTTACTTATTCACCTATCCCCTGGCTCCTAAAACCTCACGCAGCCAGTTTCAAAGTTCATTTCGCAAAACAGCCCTGCACTACCGAGTTTTGATTAGTTTGTGAAAAGTCCAATATATTGAGATTCATGAATTGCCCATGTATTTGTATTTATGTGCATGTATGTTTTTAAATTTGGTGGGTTTGACATTTTATCTTTCTATGCATGTGCAAGCTAATGTGTATCAACTTCTAGACAAACACTAACGCTCAAGTAAAATATCCCATTCATAATTAACAACACTTTGATACATATGAAATTGCAACATCGTGCCCAGATTGCTCCCACCCCCAGTTATTAATACGGCACGCATAACATAAACCCCTCATAATCATGGGGCCTTTCCTGACCACCCCAACACCTTCAATGTTTGTTTTGTGTTAAGGTGTTTATATTTTTTGCTCAGTTGTTTCTTGTACAGTTGTTGCATTCGTTTTTATTTCTTACCTGGTGGTTCTAGTTTAGGGGCAAATTTGTCCTGGATTCCATCTTTTCACTTGACTTGCCACTGGTTTTGCAATAAATTGGATGCTAGTTGCCGGCCAGGTGCCGGTGAGTAGCTGCCCTTCTGGTGGCCACCAGTTGATGCTGGCCCATTAAGTCTATCAGGGTTGGAGAAGTGTGTGTGGGCTTTTGGGGCATGAATTTGCCCCTTTCATCCCTTTGGCCCTGGCACTCTCCTTGGGGTTGCGGGAGGGCTATCTTTGTACTGCAGTATAATATTTCTCAATTCCAATGTTCACCAAATAAGTGTAATTTCAGAACTTTATCGACCAAAAGAATTGACTAGCCCCTCTTTTTTTTTATCAATGGGTCTGCAAATGATACCAGGTTCATAAATTGCAGCCACTTTTTTGTGTCTTTGGGCTTCATTAACTTCAGCGGTATTGTGCTACAGTGATTGCATAATTTAGAGCCATACAGACTCAGTAGTAGTTATTTCTCATTTTGGCAGACATGTGGTAACTCCCCATGTGGAATACCGCCATCATTGCCACTTTGTACATAGCAATATATATCTCCACATAAGTGCTGTCTGTTTTTCTGGGTCTCTGTGCCAAAACCTATAATTAGGCGAACTTGTAAAGGTTGAGGTATTTCCCAATGCTGCCTGTTTTACCATTACTGCCAACGCTGGTCCTCAAGGGCCAGCAGGCAGACGGGTTTTCAGGATGTCCCTCATTAATATTCATGAGGGAAAATGTGCGTGCATTTATAATCGTTGTATGCTAATTTTTCTAATGAATATTAACGGCAGGTATCCTGAAAACCCGGCATGGATCTGGTCCTCGAGATCTGGGTTAATCCTAATGCGACCATTGAGCAGGCTTCTAGGCTACTCCAGCAACGCATTTCTCTGCTGAATTGTGCCGAAAGTGGAACATTTGGGCCTCTCTGCACTGGGAGATCTTGCAATTGGTTAAAGCGTCAGCTTCTCGTTGTGGTATGATAATATTGCCGGTCAACAATACAGAGCATTATTAGAGCATACACATCAAACTGTTTTGTTTTTATTTTTGTCAAAGAAATAGCTTGACAAGTTGAACTCACTGTTAAATAATAGCAGTTCTCATTATCTCAGTGGTGCTCTTTTTTTATCAATGACAGTCGCACAAAAGACTGCGTCAACCCAGTCGCATGTCAAACGTGCGACCTGCAGGTTGCACACAGATCTCTGCTGCAGGCGCGTAACCCACCGAGCTGTCCCCCAACATTCATGCATTGATATGATATGATATGGCATTTGTAACGCGCCTACACACAAGTGTTTCAAGGGTGTTCTTCTTTCAAGTATAGAATAATAGCAGCCTGGCATTTCTAATGACAGGCCCGCCAGGAAATGTATAGGGATGTACACAATATCAGTGTAATTATGGCGTTATAGCAATGTTTGCGGATGTGAAGGCTGACACTAAAATGAATACCTGCCTTTAAGCAGACCTCCTCGGGCGAGGATGGAGTTCCGTCTACTGATAGCGCCGCCTGCCTGGGGGAGCGGATCATGTGCAGCGATTGCAATCTTTTAATCTGTAATTGGGGCCTGCGTCGCACACACGGGCAGTTTAATTTCCAACAGCCCCGTGGAGAACACCCAGGGCTGCTGGGGGAGCTGAGGCGCTCTCACTGAAGCACCCTGCCGCGGATCCCATGGGCGGAGGCCCCTTGCAGACCGCCCCTAACCCCTGCGCCGGGGCCTCACACTGGCATCACCGGTTATGCCTTTTGCCTTGCCCTGGGAAGTGTTTGCTCACTTCCGGGGTTATCTGAAGTCGGGGTTATGGTAAGGCTGCCAAGCTCAAAATCGTGCCCGTTTTCAATTATTTTATAATTAAAGTGTGGGTGCAATAACTAATCTCACGGAATCATTTTATTGCCCCTAATACTATTATTTTTTTGTGCATTTTATATCCGCCTTCACAACCTATCTTCCAATGTGTTGCCTGCTTGCAAACATCCGATCCATACAAAAAGTGGGGTTCCACTCCACATGATCCTTAATCTAGGACCAGTTCCTAAAAGTGATGTTTCTCCCGCCACCAGGACCAGGGCCTCCACTGCCATCATTATATTTCTATCTGCATATATATTATTTTTATATTTTTATTTTTATATTTATATAATTTTACTTTAATTTTATATTTTATATTTCATTTTATATTTTTATATTGTTATATTTATATTTTTATATTTATATTTATATTTTGATTATAGTTATATATAATTATAATATATATAATTTTCCATGTTCAGACAGGCTACACAGCACCACACAGCTCTATGTAGTCCCAAGGAAGGGGCGCATGGCCAACTCAAGGAGATGGGAGGGGCAGAATGCCTGCGCGTTGTGGACCATGCCACTGTCAGGGCATTGGACCATGGCAGGGGAAGCCATGATGTGCAGTAAGGGCCCCAGACCTATCGCCGCACCACGCCTGCTTGGGCATCTCTGATTGTCCAATCACCTGCCTCCTCACTTTCTTCCTGGTTTCCAGCCACGCCTTCATTGGCGAGGACTCTGCAGGTCCAGCGCTTACCCCACACGCCCCCACCCCCACACACTTACTAAATTCCCGATTTAAGGGTCACATTGCCATTCCTCACCTTTAACTTGGATTTCTAGCTCACACATTCACTTCTTGGAGCTATTCTCTCCGGGGCACCTTCCATTCCACCCTCTCTAGAATCATCGTTCATTGCAATACACAGATTAATGTCACTGCGTTATTCATTAAATCGTTGTTTTTGGTGCTTTTCTGACATTTGACTCTCCCATTGTCATGGCTAAGTGGCGAGGGGTTACATATAGGCAATCATTCACTGCAAAATCTCTACCTTAATTATGATCTCGTCACTTTTGAATTTTATTTTGCAGATGCTATAAAATGATTTGCATGCATACATACTGGCACAGGCGCTGTGGGCTGGAACAAGGTTTTGATTTCTGATATTATGGTCAGGGCTTGTTGCGTCATTGCTGGTCCTTCACCAACATTTGAAGGATGAGGCTGTCCTCTCTCTTTTAGACTGGGAAGGGGTATGAGGTTCTGACTCCAATGGATTCCAACAAAGCAAGTGGATAGGTCTGGCAAGCCTCTGAGGCCACCTAGAGCATGCATCTGTAACCTGTAGCTCTCCTGATGCTTTGGACTACAGTTCCCCTGATCTTGCACTATAGCCTGTACTAGCTAGGGTTGATGGGAGTTGCAGTCCAAAACATCTTGCCAGCCATAGTTTGCACACCCCTGAGCCAGAGGATAGGATTGACCGCAATCAGTGTTAATAACAGCGAGGAACAACTTTGTATTTTGGCCCTATGATGCCTTCTTGCTGTTCTGGTGACCTGATGGCAACCCAGGAGACTAAAAGGGGGATTGGTTTGTAACTGTCGCCACAGTAGCCCACCATGGCACTACTGGGCAATATCACTTCCCATACACAACATTAGGTAACTCACTTGTCATCTATATGTCACCATTCCAGTGAAATATGTACATATAGAACAAGGTTCCGTTGCTAGCAAATCTTCACAATGTGCATATTCCTTGAGTTTAAAAAGAGAGAAAATTCCAATTATTCATCAAAAGGCCTATGGAACAACAAGACATAAATTGCTCCACACGGATTTAAAACAATTCCTTCACCCGGTGTTTCGACCACGCTTGGCTTCCTCAAGCACCAATAGCAGTCTGCCATAAATAGACAAGAAACGTGTTTCTAGACAAACACCCCTTCCTGTTTAGCATTAGAAATTACTTTTATCAATGTAAAACCGTCAACTTATAATTTAGGCCCTCCAAAAAAAAAATCCTATATGAAAATACTCTAAAATGTGTTTTATGAACAATAAACTAGAGAGAAAAATCGGAAAAAGCATAATTTATTGCGGTTCAATTTTCCTTTGTGTTGCGGAATGTATGTCGCTGATGGAATGCCTTGCTTGTGAAGCTCGGCTCATTACATATATTTTATAAACCTGTTTTTTGGCTCCTAGAAAGCACCGGGAAGGTCGCCTCGCGGATGGAAAGACAGGGGAGCAGGACAGAAGATGCTGGCGCGGACGCATCAGAGGCTGAGGAGGAAGAGATCCTTTCACCCACTGAACAAAGCGAAACCACCACCACAACCACAACTACCACAATTACCACAAGCGAGCCCACGACAACCAAGTCCACGACCACTACCACGCAGCGCCCTCCCGTGACCATTCTCACCATCGGGTTTCCTGCTTCTGCCACTGAAGGACCGGCCACAGCTAACCGAGGTATGTCTACTACACAAACCAGCGCCGGATTAAACCCAGTGGAGGCCACTGGGCAGTCGAAATGTGGCACACCCTCTCGCAAATGATCTCCTGATATGTTTAAAATTTTCTGCACCGCTTTCTTTTGATCCGTTGTCGCGGGGCCCCTAAAAGGAGGGGGGCCCGTAGGCTAGCGCCTACGTGGTCTAATGGATAATCCGGCACTGACACAAACTGTATGAAGTGCTTTTAAAAAGCAACATGTCATGGCTTTTCAATGTATAAATGGTCTTTGAGATCATGACCTAACGACTTGGCTGTGGCAAAATTCACCTGCACTCTTTAGGTGGCAACTTGGGTTGCCAACAGTGCTCGAGATAATATTTTGAAGTGGGAGTAATTTACTACCTATTTATTTGTTGGGAGTAAAATGATTTTTTACAGTGTAAAAAAGTGAGTCTCAATCTTAACAGGAGTAGTTTATAAGAGTAAAAGTAAAAAAAAATGTAAATTAAAAAAAATTGTTTTGTAATAAATATGTAATTGCACCTATTACTCATACACTTTAAAATATACATGTTTACATCATCGGATCAGGCAGTTATAGTAGTAGCTTCTTCCTGTGGCACTATGTGCAGTACTGGTACAAACCTATTCATGAAACTTTGTGGTTGAATGCAAGGGGAAATTATCTTATGTTTCTTGTTTCCTACTTTTTTTGTTCAGAGTATTTTCTACTCGGTATTTATTTTTTTTAGGTCTATTTACCTACCTTTAGGGAGTAAACGTGACAAATACACCCCTCATCTGTAGGGCTGGTTGCTGCCTTTGGAATCAATTGCCAATTTCTTTTGGAAAGTGCCCTAGATGGCAGTCTTCTAAGCCAAGGTGCCAACATCACTTGTTTTCCTTTTATGTCTCTTAAAACTAAGGTCATCATCTTTTGGGTTCTCCAATGAATGTTGTCTGTGAAGGAAGTGGAGCACGGTTTCCACATCTGCAGGAGGCAACCTAACATTTGCACCAGTCAAAGTGACTTCTGAAGCTCCAGGGCATGAGAACTGGTCTGAGCTTCAGTGGGGTCAATGTCTTGTGACTGCCATAGTCCTGGGCAGCACAAGGAACTCCTTGCTTTAAAACGAGGTCTGTACCGGAAAAAGCAAAAGACAGGCTGTGTGAAAAACCATGTTGTAAGAAGTGAGAAAGAGCCCTGATGGCCAGACCTGGTGTTCATAGCTCACTTCTACAGGTGACCCTGACAGGCTAACACTGAGGCGTGGGTTATGATGACTTGTATAGTCTTCTCAGGTCACACCTTAGTCCCTTTGGCATTGATGGGTGGGTTATGGTTACTTCTTCTCCTGCCTCTATCATTGGTCCTTGTAGACGCTCTCCCTGGTTAGATCTCGGTCCTTTGACATTGATGAGTGGGTTATAGTCTAATAATCTCCTCCCATCATCAATAGTCCTTGGGGCGAACCTAAGAAGACACCTGGACTGCTACGGGGTATTAATACAAGGTCCTGCCCTTCCATGAGGAGTAACTTCCAATATGATGGGGAGAAGAGCTCATGAGCACCATTGGTGTGGCCAATGGATGGAGTGGTCATGTCATACACTCCTAAGTTCACCGGGGGATGTCATCCAGCCAATTTAGGGCTCAGAGAATAGTCTACAAGGCAGACGATAATGGACCACCTTCGACTGTGTGCTATCAAATTGTGAGAGGAAGACCCTGCCTAGGGCATCAGCATTTCTTAAGACCTTGTATACGATTCTCTGGGCTATGGTCACTTCTCCTACCCTCATCATTGTCTCTTTTTAACTCTTCCTTTGGTCAGAGCATGGTTCCTTCTGAATGAAGCTGCTGGTCATGGTTCTTCACCTCTTGCTTTATGCAATGGCCCTTGCAGTTTCTGCCTCTGTTGAGACCATGGTGCCCTCCACAAGGTCTTAAGAAATGCTGATGCCCTAGGCAGGGTCTTCCTCTCACAATTTGATAGCACACAGTCGAAGGTGGTCCATTATCGTCTGCCTTGTAGACTATTCTCTCAGCCCTAAATTGGCTGAATGACATCCCCCGGTGAACTTAGGAGTGTATGACATGACCACTCCATCCATTGGCCACACCAATGGTGCTCATGAGCTCTTCTCCCCATCATATTGGAAGTTACTCCTCATGGAAGGGCAGAACCTTGTATTAATACCCCGTAGCAGTCCAGGTGTCTTCTTAGGTTCGCCCCCTAGTATTCACTGCTCCACCCTATATTGAACCTCTGTCCGTGGCCGCTTAAGGTGTACCAAGGGTCTTTCTATGTTCATCATGGCCTAATGTAAATTGAGCTAATGTATATACTCTCTACATTTTGTGGGTGGGGATGTGGCCTGTGTTCAGTCCTCTGCCCCTGGGCTTGGCGCTGGCAATGAGGGGATCTGAGAGGTGGGTGTATGCCACAAAGTGGGGAAATATAGGGTCAAATTAAAAGATTCATTAATCTTTTATAACACACTTAATACTGGAGGCCAGTCTCTAAGCAGAAGGGCCGCGATTCAAACCTTTGTTGCTCCGTGTTCTCTTGATTCCAAGACAAACGCGTTGCCCCTGAGCTATCTTCACAGCATCAATTCAAATATTGATAGAAAAAGAAAAGATTCCATAACGATTACAATCCTAAAAGCCCACTGATTGTTCACATCCAAAACATGTTAAATGTCCCCTCCTGAAATACGAACTTGAGTGACAGGGCCAGGCTAAGACACGACTATTCCCGCAGTCCGATCAAACTTTAAGAAAGAGGTGATTCTTGTTGCCTGACCTTAACATGGCTTCATGCCCTGCTCAGTATTTAAAACGTTTATGGTGCTGGACGTATGATGCATAAGGTGTGCAAACCACAGCAACAATACAGTGATATGAGTTTCTTTCTGGGTGCTCTGTGGGGAACTGATGGAGGTGGGAGACCATGGTTAAAGGGTTGGGATGAAGACCACTTCTGGCCTACGTTGTTATTGGTCATGTCATCAATTGCTATTAGGAGTCTTGTCTTGACCGCTGTGTTGTCGGCTTTGTTCTTTCCACAGTTAAAGAGGGGGAGTGTGAAGGTACCATCGCCTCAGTGAACTCTCCGGAGAGGCAGCACAGCTACGGCCGCAATGAAGGAGCCTGGATGAAGGATCCAGTGGCCAAGGACGATCGAATCTACGTGACCAATTATTACTATGGAAACAACCTCGTGGAGTTCAGGAACCTCGACAATTTTAAGCAAGGTGAGAATTTGCTGTGGACATGCTGTGGCTTGAAGCACGTTGGGAATGTGTACTTCCTGCTGGATTAGAATTGAGACAATAAATGGTGGACATTTGGAGATTTCACATTCTGCAAACTAATAATGACCTGTGCAGGTGTCATAATTATGAACTGAAAGAAGCCATATGATGGGGATAAACTAGCAGTCATGTCCTGCATTCCAATATATCAGTATTATTGTATAATGGAGCGTGTAGAATAAGAATTCACTTTCTTCCCTACTCCAAACGTTGTTGCTTCCATGCAAAGCTGTTGCCAACTATCTCCTTTTCTAAATGCGTTAACATTGTGCTGTGGCGTCACGTCAGATGATTGTGGAATTAATAATGAACTACAAGGCTGTCTCCCTGAAGTCCCCAAACTACCTCACTGAGAATCCCAGCATTTCCGGAGACCTACGACCCAGAAGTAAGGGCATGTGCAGACTTGCACTGCACTGGTGCAGGAAGGAAAAAAAAACAGAAGACGGGCCTTCTCTGTCTATATCCAAATACTCTGGAACCTCCTTCCCGTCAACTTCAGATTCGCCTCCTCGCTTCTGCAGTTCAAGAAGTAGCCCAAGAACTTCCTCTTCAAGGAATGGCTCCTCTCTGACACCTAGGTCCACACTCCCTCCACTCCGCACACTACGTGAGACTGGGTGATCTGCTCCCCACCGTTTCCTCACCTGATTGCTTGTTGACCCTTGCTGCCTAATTGGCCTCTCCTGTTGTTAGCTCCCTTTTCCCCTGTTTCTCTGCTTCCCTTGCCAAATTCTTCCCCCTATGATTGTAAAGCACTCTGTGGCTTCCCAAATCGAGGTCTGCGCTCAAGAAATAAAATAATAATAATAATAATAATAATAATAATAATAATAATTGCTTTGACATTGTTTCCTCTGCTACATTTATTCATACCATTTCCGGTTGCTGTTAGGTGAAACTCCAGCCTACTCTTTTTTATTTTGCATATAGTTCCCTCATTCCTCTCCTCTTGATCCACTGCAATGCTAGTCCATCGAGACAGCACGAGGGGTGGAAAATGGAGGCACCGGGGCCAATCACGACATAACCTTATGGATTGGCAGCTTTCATCCACTGTGTGTATTCGACCTTAGAGTTCCAAGTGACATAATGGGGCGATATGCCACAAGGCGGCGGGTTGACCCTGTTGGTAATGGTCCGCCTCCAAGGTAAGGGCACGAGCGAAGTGAGGGACATTTTGCCATAAGCACCCATACATTTCCTTATGCGGGTGCTAATGGTGTGTATTTTTTCTTTTTAAAAAAGAAACTTACCTTGCTTCCAAGGCGAGCACGTTGCCCCTGAGCTATCATCCCGAGTTGGTAGCTACTCATCTATAATTCTATGCCATTTGGTATGTATGCCAAATCGTTTAACATGTTTACTATGACACAGATCTCCTGTGATACTTGAAAGGGATATTTGACACGGATATAAAAGCACAAGAGAATTGTTTATGAACATTTCAATTTACAAACACAAATTTGTTCCTAGGTTCGATGACTTCAGGCAAAAACTCAGTCTACGTCATAACTCTATTAGCACTGTCTGTTCAAACCCCACACCCGACATCTCTCAAAATTTTGAACAAGCACACATTTGATTTGCCCTCTTTGGGATCGTCATGTAGGTGGCATATTTTGGGAGGAATTAAATCGATTTACGTTATAATTGTCAGAGTAAAGCTGCTGGCCCTTAATAAAGGGGTCCGATGGAAGAGCCGGCCCCTCATCTCTGATGCGCCTGCAGAAACTTAAAGGGAGGATCCCAGGAGAACTTGGGATGCTCCTCTTGAAAATCGTCCTGCACCCTGGCCAGTCTCCCCTGCTTGCCTGAGTCCTCTGGCCCTCCCCTGTCTGCTTCCCCACTCCCTCCACCTTCTGGAAGAGACCGCTATGCTGCCAAGTCACAGAGTATAGCTCAGGAAGTGAGTACTGGGCCTCCCGAAGCAGGGGAACCCATGTCTTTCCTAGTCCGGGAGCTTTCCCACCTCTTCTCTTCACAGGGGTGTTTCCCTCATAAAATAAAGAGGGAATGAGGTTAGCTGGGTGTCCCATGTGAGGAGAAGAGTTGGGCAGGCTGCCGGACTAGCAAAACAGACTAAGACAACCGTGGGTTCCTTAAATAATATTGGATACAAAAGAATGCCCAATATATGTACAGGAGAAAACTGGTTACCCCTCCCTTTCACACTAACACGATTTGTGATTGCATCACATCCTGCCTAGATGCTTAACTTGTCATCAGCATGGATCAATAGAGCGTTTTTTAAAATCCAAAATAGAAATGTATTCTTTTTTGTTCAAATGTTTTTTTTAATAATATGAATTCAAAAATTACACAAATAAAAGACATGTTCATTCCAACAATCTTTCAACAGACAGAGACACTACACAATTGTGCCCAGGGGTTAGTGCAGGGTGACTTGTTTAATTACAAAACACCATTGTTTTGTAAAACAGTTTGACGTATTTCATAATAGTAAAAATCCACACATAGGGCCTCATTAGGACCCAGGCGGTAAGGGGTTTACGGCGGCGTAAACAGCGCCGACCCTTACCGCCTGATTCCGAGGTCCCTTAGCGCCATGGAGGTTTTAACACTTTTAGCAGGTGTTAAAATCCATGGCGCTAAGGGACCTTGTTGTTAATTACGCCACCGTAATTTACGGTGGCGTAATTAACGCCTTCCCCACTCCCATTATGCCCTATGGGGCAAAAATGGGAATGGGGAAGGGTAAATGGGTTAATGGGGATTTACCGCCCCACTCACCTCGGAATGGGGCGGTAAATCCGCCAACCTTACGCCATGGTGGTAAAGGTACGACCCAGGCGGTAACTTACCGCCTGGGTCGTAATGAGGCCCATAGTCTGTACCTATAACCAAGGAGATCGAGAAACGTTCCAAGCTATTCCGATTATTTATGTAGGTGTTTTTCTGTACAGATGTAGATTTGTTGTGGAAAAAGAAAAAAGAAACGTGATTTTATCATTTATGGAAAATGGTAGACTAGTCAGTCCATGATGTCTAGTCAGGTTTTTGTCGACACATGTTTCGGCCCCTCTGCTGTGATACGCTTTTCCCAAGCGTTCTCCCTTGATTTTGTATTGGGCCTTCATCAGGACATGAAATTGCCAGATGTATGAATCGATCTGGTATACACCCAGTTTTGCAAACGAAGACACTATAAAACCAAGAGGTATGAAACTACTCAAAACGTCTGAAAAATATACTCTAAGATTCTTGAGACAGTTTACTAAGTTTCTACCATGTGTGCAGTCTACTGACCGGTGTCTTGTTGCGTGGTGTGCAGGGCAGACCTTTAGTTAAGTTTATTCTGTATATCAAACAGGATGTGGCACTGCTCCACTCTGTTGGACAAACAGAAACCACTAATTACACTGCTAACTCAATTAGATCACTGACAAATCATGATACTTTGTCATCTGTTGCTGACCTGCGAGTGGAAGGTTGCTTGTATGCCACTCTTTTGGTCCTTCATAGGCTTGATGTTGGTAATTTATTGCGGGCTATCTACGTCTTTAAAGCTTTGTGGAGAAATTAGACTATTTTCAATATTTTCTTGTCTTGTGCATTTGGCTTTCCACTCTTATTTAATTTTAGCATTCAACAGAAAATCGTTTTGTATTCTGAACTTGTCTATTCAGAGAGGTTACTTATCTATTAAAATGTTCCTTTTCACCCATGGTTTCATTCACCAGTTGTGTTTCGAATATTTTACAAAACACCCAGATGCCACGTGATTTGGGCAGAAAGTCTGAGTTTTACCTCCAGCTTTTTGCTGGAGGTAAACATCTCCACTTTCTGCCTATTTTTGGCAGTTCGGCGCTAATAGCGCAGAGAGACACTCATTGGGTCGTATGGACCCAATGGGAAATGGGGATTTACTGCCTTACCACTACTCGTGATCCAGTGCAAATTGCGCCTGACCGAGTAGCAGTAATGCTATAGTGTTGGGCAGTATCCTGGTGCAATTACCGCTGGGATACCTGCTCAACTTGTGATGAGGCTCATTGTGTTATTCACCCCTTCCCTCTTGAAACTGGTTGAAAACAAAAAATTGGGAAGTACCCATATTTTACATATATATATATATATATAGAGAGAGAAGAATACAGCAAGGGTGTTAATTGCTGCAGATTATCACAGGGTGCTGGCGGGAAGCTGGAACACTAAATGACCACTGACAAATGAGTAATTGCTCTTTGTCATCAGGGTGCTAATGAAGAAGAAACAGGAGTGAAAGGAAATGAGATAACACTGCTGGAAGCTTGGCTCCAGCAAAGGCAGCCGGTCACGTGCACGCTTCAATGCGGACATTTGAAGAGTTTCAAATTTAGGTGACAGCAGCCAGCAAAGTCAGTCTGTTACATGTGCGCAGCAAAGCACACATTTAAAGTCATGAATTAAAGAAAAACGTTAACAGTTTTTTTCCATGCATTATCATTCTAGACTTTATTTTAGCCCGTGCCGAGACAATGTGGTGCCTTCCGTGGGAGCAGGCTACCGAAGTATATTAATGCGTCCCATCTATAGTGAGAACATGTACTCTGCTCTCCCTATATAGCCATTGTTCACTGGACTTTGTGAAAGGTAGTTTTGGATGTGTGACAAACAAGATAGGTAGAGAGAGAAGGGCCGGATGCCTGTCCTTCTGTATGCAGTGACAGTCTGGCGCCCTTCTGTTATGATGCTAGCCTTTGACTGTTGTTATAAGGTTAGGTAAAGCTCTGTTGCCTGTGCAGTGCTTTGTGCCAGGCTAAGACTGCCTCACAGGGATGACGAGCAGCGAGAGAACCTTCCAGGCTGGAAGCCAGCAGCTGAAAGGTGCCTCCACCAGCTAGCCAAACTGGAGAGAGAATGGATGTGAAGCAGAGGGGAGCTTTCTCCGAAATGGACTACCAAGCAAGATACATTGTGATCTGAGCAGCTTGTACACTTTGAGAACCCTGCGAACAACAGTTGGGAGTGGTTCAACGTCAGAAATACAAATTTGACATTTTCTTGGCTCCCTGAAAAACGAGCAAAATCCCCCGTTTTCAGTTTGCCAAAATGTTCCTTTTTTCCCTCTGTTATCTTACTTTATACAGTGCCAAATCACCACCCTAGTAGTCTCTGAGAGCCTAGGCGTGTCCTTCTATGTTTCAATGCCTGGCCTGCCAAGTACCAGGAGCTTGCGTTAAACCCAAAAGCATCTGCTTCAATAAATCATGGTTTTTTTATGAGGCATTGCAGTTCAACAGTGAAGGCAGCATTTTTTCACAGTGATAATTGTTCCCCGTGTGCATGCATGTAAATACTAAAGAGCATGTATTTGCTTTCCCATTTGGCACAGGATGCCAGGGAAAGGCTAGTGACTACTTATTTTGCCAGCAAGTTCATGGCAAAATAAATGAAAATATACACTTGCCTGAAGGAAAAGTGAGGACATATTTGTCAAGGAGGGGGCTCTGCCCTCATTCCATTCAGCCTAGAACTGAACGTATGGATCCGTGGTGTAATAAAACCCAACCAGTTTTTCTCAATGGCTGGAAAAATCCAAGGAAACATCACTTACATTGGACCTCATTATGAGGTTGGCAATGTGGCCAAAAACAGTGGTAACGCTGTTACCAGCGCATTACCATGCCATCAATCTATGGGTTTGGGGGTATGGTGGAGGAAAACCTCCAGCAAAAATGTTGGAGTTAATTCTGCCACCTTACTGCCAAAACATAGCAATTACTGCTGGTGGTAATTCCACCAAAATCTAACACCGCCATACTGCCACTTGTAATCTGGCAGTAATTCAGCGGGACCAAGTGGCAGTAACGGTAAATCAATTTTTTGGTATCTCAGTGGATTTACCGCTGCGATACCCCCAAGCTCATGTTGAGGCCCAGTTTACGTAAATTCTTCTGAAGCATGTATATCATGGATTTCCTGAAAACATGATTAGAATTGAGCGTTAGGAACGAGTTAACGGGCCGAGCAAAGTGTGGGCGGTTAACGAGGGCACTGGAATATTTACCCCCGGTGTAGCAGTGGAATGCGTTATTAAATATATTAGTACCCTGGGTTACCAAAGCATTAATAGCTAGTTCTAAAAAAAGTGTTTTCATTCATTAAACTGGATGCGTGTCCCGTTCAACGAATGAAAATACTTTTCCAAGATGGCCACTATGGTTGTAGACAGTAAGTCGCCATACGGAGCCCCTCTTCCATTTCAATGGTGGCCTGAGAAGCGGAATGAAGGGAAGCTGCTTTGGCGGCGGCCACAACAATCAGGTAAATTGGGCTGGGGTGGGGGATTGGGAAGAAAAAAATATAAAAGTGAAGGAAGGTGGGGACAAGATGGCGGTCTGGGACCGGGGAGGCAGCCTGCATGTTCTGTGTAACACAGGATGAGATCAGAGGTTTCAGCCTGCGTTACGCAGGACTTAATTGGCTGCACCCCCTGGCTGGGGTGCTAATTGACCACGTGGTGGGTCTATCACTGTAGCCCTGAATGGGATGTTCCAAAATGACAGAAAATGAATTTCGAAGACAGCAAAACAATAAAAAATAAAATAAAAAGGGCACCAAGAGAAATAGGGAACAGATATCTTGGTCTCTGGATAGCCAAAATGTTAATATTTAGTCTATCATATCATATCATATGATACCTGGCATCACCTCCTCAACTCCAGGGAGAACTGGGGTGTTCCCTCTCCTCACCCCCAAGAAAATGATGTAAATAAATCGGTCGAAAGGTGCACGTCACAGCTCAATTTTCCATCGAAACTGGATAAAAGCTAGGGAATTTACGGGAGGTTTTGAAGGGGATTATCTGAGATATTCCAGAAGGTCAGAGGCCATCTACCACTGTATGGATGAGCATTTCTCATCAGAAGCAAATCCTCTATGTGCCAACGAGCCAATTAGAGCATGCAGTAGAAACACTGCATTGCATTGTATTGTGCTTGTTATCCATATAGCACCTTACCATTATAGTCTCAATGCACTGGTAGTGGGAATGCCCTTTGTGGACCGAAGTCCAGAGTGTTGGAGATCATGGAGTAAGATTAGAATGTGTGTGTAGATTTGGCCAAAAAAGGCCTAGCACGGCTGGCCAGGATCTGGTAGAGAGCAAACCATGGAGTCAGGCAGGTGGATGTGTGCTGAGAGGAGTCAAGAGGTGGCGTGAGTGCTAGAGACTCGCTATGGGCCTCATCACGACTTTGGCGGTAACACTTAAATCCGGAGGTCGCGCTATTACCGCCGGATTTAAGGGTCCGCCAAATCAGGACTTCGGTTGATTTCGCCCCAGCTCTTGGCTGGGGGGAAATCCGCTGAAAATTCACGCAATTACCGCCGGCGGGAAATCCGCCAGTGGTAAGAGTGCACATTTTCCCCATTGAGCCCAATGGAGAATGGGCTCAATGGGGAATGGGGAATTACATTACCGCTGAACTCGGGATCCAGCGCTATTAGCACCGGGGAGTTCGGCGGTAGGGCTAATACCCCTGGCATTACCGCCAAAGTCGTGATCAGGCCCTATGTGTCCAACGTGCCCGAATTTGTCATAGGTCTGCGCTGCATTCTGATGTTAGAGGTGTTAGGTAGACTGAGAATGATGTGAACAGCACGACCGAATTTTGCCATAGTCTTTGCTGTATTCTGACGAGTGCGGGTAACCATGCCTGTGTCCACTGAAGTACCTAGTAGAATTCGGTGGTGATTGGTTGTTTGTGCGTCCTCTGAAGTAATTGACTTCTTCTGTCAGTTCTTGCGGTTTAGCATCTTGTTGAAATATCTGTTATTTGTAACACACTACTGAAGCAGTTCCAGATTCAGAGGCACTTTGTTCATGGAGGGGCAGTGGTGCCATCATACATTGGGCCTCATTAGGAGTGTGGCGGTCCAGAAACAAGGGTGCTGGTAAGCTTATCGGCATCCTTGTTTCTGGGCCACCACACTCCAAATCTACCTGCAGGGGCTGTTGTGCCCGGCTGGTCTGACCCTACCTGGTGCAACGGCCCCGGCAGGCAGAGATGCCATGGAAGCACCGGCACCGTTCGCAACGGTGCCTGTGCTTCTGAGGCCCCATCCCCGTGGAGTCCTATGGGACTCCACGGGAATGGGGCCTTACCAAGCCTCGATGCCTGACTTCCTGCACTGCCGGGATTTGTAATGCCCTTGTGGCACCGGGAATTCAGGCACTGGAAACTGTGTTTCGGGGTCGACGGCAATCCGCTGGTGGCACATTGAGGCCCATTGTATTGCAATAGAATTGATTGGAGTTTAAAATGTTTTGTGCGGACACATGACTACAGCAAAACAAGAAGTGATGACTGGGAAGTTTAGAGGGAATCCCAATCTCTAGTATAGATCTGGGTAACCTTATAGACCACTATTCTCGGCCAGTAGCAGTTCTAGGCACTGAGCACTGCTTTTACGGAGGCCCTGGCCCTCCATCACAACCTCTGACTCAGTGCTGGCCCTTTCAGGAGTTAAGTGTCTGTGAAGATGGCAGATCGCGTGCTGCTTCTCGTGTGTTTCGGGGGTCTTTGGAGGCGTCCTAACCCAGAACTGAAGTCCTTTTACATTATGTGGATGCAGGGAATAAGAACATCACAGTTGTACGCAGTGTTTCATGTCTGATCGCTACTGCTTTTAAGCACTGCAATATTCGGTGCTGATATTACTTAATATAAAGGTACTTAATGTATTGACCGCGGAAGCTTGAAGGGCTGAGTCGGCCTGCTGGGATTGGACAAAGATATCTGAGTTCAGTGCTTAACTTCCTGAGCTATCTTAACGACGTTTGAGTTCTGTGTTCCCTTGTATGTGCCTCATGTTGCAGAAGTTTTGAAGCCCAGCGAGGGGCCAAGCTTAGAGGGTGCCCCTGTCATGGAATGAGCAGGCACGAAGGCCTAATTTCTGCATTTCAAACCTATAAGGAGTGAGCATGGACCAAACCGAGCGAATGGAACTGCAGCCTGACCGTTGCCATGGGCCATCCCTGCAGGATTAAGCAGGGTCCGACGACACTAGGAGCCATCCGCAAGGCTGTGGCCGCATTAACTAATCAACGGTCCAACATCCTCTGTCACGTTTTCAGGTACCGTTCGGAACCACTAAGCATTGATTTGTGTAATCAGCATCACGAGTTTGTTGGTGCACTCCATTTTTAGTTATACCACCACATTGTCCCTGGCACGGACATCTGAGTCCGTAGATGAATTGCAGGATTATGGTGAATCCACAACAATCCCCATGAATATCTATGGATTCCAAAAATGGGGATTAACACCACTTTACTACCCCTCGTAATCCGGCAGTAAATCTATCGGACCGAATGGCGGGAAGGATACATACCGGCACGGCTGCCGCCTGAGTCATGATTTTTCCGGAGCTCGGGAATGGGCAATTACCGGGGCATTACAGCCTCGGCGGACCTGGGAATTGCCCATTCCAGGGCGCTGGAAAATATAACTCCCCATTCCCATTTGAGTCCCATTGGACTCAATGGGGAGGACGGATGAACTGGCACCATTCATGAATGGTGCCGGTGCATCCGTCAAGGTCAGACCTGGCAGATGAAAAAAAGGCATGCGCGAGCAGACCTCGTAGTTTGCCGATCCGGCAACAATGGTGCGAGTAGCTTACCGGCACCGTTGTTTCCGGACCAGCAAACTCATAATGAGGCCCATTGTTTCGAAGGTCATTTGACTGCAACATTGCGGAATGACCACGTGTAATTCTTTGCGTAACCATTTTCGATATACTCCTAATTTTTGGGACGCTAAACTAGAACACAGTGGATTATCTAGCAATTTGCCCAGGAGCGCACCTCTGGTCAAAAGGGATCTGCCCATGGCCTCGTGGGTGTTTCTGTGCTGCATTTTTCTCAGTTGTTTATTGGGCGCCTGGCCCACCATGGCTCCCTCGCACACTCCCCTCCACTCCCCTCTCTCATCCTCCCACTACTTTAAAAATCATCTATAAAGAATCCCACCAACCCCACCCCACTAACAAAAACGCTGTAAGCAAAGCACCAAAAGAGATGTTTCACTGAATGCAGTCGAACAGAGTCGTGGGCGGATACTGGTTAAAATGTAATGTTCGGGTTAAAACTGGATCCTCCTGGTCCCACAGTCGACATTTGAGTCCTGGAACTACTTTCCCACATCTGTGTTGCTAACAGTAGAGATTTGGGGGTGAAAAGGTACCAAGCTGTCCACGTCCATCCTCTACGATATAAGTTTCCCTGCTAGAATCGAGAGGGATTGACAAGACTATGCTAATGTGTGGCATTCTGTGGAGTCCATGGAACATCCAATGGTCACGATCAGTGATAACAATTAATGCAGAATTAATGCCTGTGGATCAGTTGTATTGAAATTACATTAGCTATGCCCCTTGACCCCTTTCAGATCAATTTCCAGTTCCCTGTGTTTATTAAGGCTTTCACCCCCACGGTGGGGGGGTAGACATCGCCGGTAACAATCGATGACAGTGGTGCTGTTACTGGCCATGTCCGCTCCTGACCAAGGAGGTGACAGCCATTCGCACCCCAGGGTTTATCCGGGGTGCGAATGTGGTATTTTTTTCCTCAGGATATTGGCTGTGCAAGCAGCGCCAATCTCCAGAGAAAAAAAAAGAAAAAAAGATGGCCTACGCACGTAGGAAAAGGGATTAGGTCCCTTTTCCATTTCTATGGCGGTGGCCGGGAGTGGGAGGAGATCTGAACCAGAGCTCTAAGTTCTAGTCCAGCAGGCAAGTGGGTTGGGAAGGAGTGGGTGCGGAAGAGGTTGGGTTAGTTTGGGGGGAGGGCTCCCTGTTGCCGCCCCACATTTCAAAAACAAAAAGAAATGCCAACACCAAGCGAAAGGCCTTGGGTGACTGGAACGGCGGGCGGCGAATGTTTATTCTCACCTGCTGTTCCAGCCACCTGATTGGCTCATCGCACTTCCTTGGGTGCGAAATGGCTTTCAACAGAGAATTGTGTGCCCCACGCTCCAGGGTCAGCTGAAGATGAATGGGGGCCATTCCAAGATGATGGGCCTCATTACGAGTTTGGAGGTAGCCATGCCCTTAATAAAGGCATGCTGCCTCCAAACTCAGGTCCGGGTTCCCTGAATGGGGAAATACCGGGCCATTCCGACCTTGGAGGGCCCGGTATTTCCCCATTCAGGGAACCCGGACCTGGTCCATCCCCATTCCCATTTGAGCCCCCATAGAGCTCAATGAGAATGGGAAGCATGCTAACAACGGGCACGTTAATGGCGGGCCCGTTGTTAGCATGCTGGGCCCCTCGCGGGACCCGCAAAGGACGTCTGGTCTGACCAGACATCCAGAGCGGGTCCCGCGAGGGAACCTCGTAATGCGGCAGTATGGGTTTAACAGCACTGGCAGCTCTACCGGCGCCGTTAAACCCATACCGCCAGGGTCATAATGAGGCCCGATGTTTTAGGGGACCGCTTGCCTTCCGTCAGAAACCCCTCATATATATTTAAAAAACAAATGCATTGATCTTGGCTAGTTTAGGGTTTTCAAAAGGAAAAATTCAGTGGAATAAAGGTATGTCATGTTTTTTTTTCCTGCACAAGCAGTTTCTATTGGTCCAATTTTGTATGTCCGGTGCACTGATCTAATCCAATCCAAAAGCAATATATCATGAGGAATGGGAAGAATGCTAAGAAAATTATGTTTTATTTCTCCTACTTCACACAATTTTGGGCAACTTCCTTACTCGTTTCCTAGACTGGCATAGCGCTAAAATGGTGTCTTCCTCCGCGGCTGCGCACGGGCACAGCCTCAGCTTGCATTTTGACTCTGGAGAGAAATGGGGGCTAAAGCAATGCCAGGGCACATCAGGGCCCATGTAGCACACAGATCATTAAGCAACATGTTGATTGTCCCCTGCACTGCAGAACAAAGAAAGACAGGAATCGGGGAGATGAAGTCCTTGACCTCCACGTACCAAACGCTGTTAAAAGTTCTTTCACATAGTCCCCCGGGGCCCTCAAGGAGTGGGGCCCATTTCAGTTGAAAGTGTTAAAAGGCCCTTACGCCTGCCCTACATGAGGCCAATTCACAGTGGACTGCCTTCTAGATGCCTTTCCAAGGAAAGGAAACTCAGTGTTTAAGAAATGTGACTGCAAAGCAATTGGAAAAGAATGCGGGTAGGTGGGGTAATAAATAAACATGATTGGAAGAACAGAGCGGGGCCCTGCGTGCTGCATGTCCCCCGCCCCCCCTCCCTCCTGCTTGGACCACACATTTTTCTGCCAATACAAAGAGTGTTTTGTTTATTTTCCAAAGACACCTGCATGTTGCTTATGTGCCTTGCCCGGCTGTGAGACTATATTTGTAGAAGCCGTGCCAACCCCCCTCCAGGACTAGATATTGTTTTTATAGAGACTATCAAGGTTGGGGGAAGGGGTCACATGAATCTTAATACAGTCAGCATTCCTTGCCAAGATAAAGAGCAAACTAGGTTTTTTTTTCAAAACAAGAAATCCACAAAGACGTCCACCGGATTTCCAAGAAGTGCCTGTTGAAGTCTATGCAAAAAGGACCATCATACTCGTCCTTGGCACTTAAGGGGTTAAAACTGTTTTAGATCGAAAGTGTGCAATCAGGACAGAGATTGATTTATACTTGAAGAGCAGAAAGGGGGGCTTCTTTTTTAACTGTATCTTTTCCAACATGATCAATTCCATGTGGGAGATGCTAGTCCAGTCCTGATTTTAACTTTAAAGTCTGGGACATGTAGTCCTGGATTTCTCCATTATAAATCTAGGATTACAAGTGCCAAAATGCACAGTTAAGACCAGGCCCGGACTACCGTCTCCCTAATGGAATGGATCAATATTGGCATAAGTAATATTCCTGTAACTAAGACACTCTTATGCAACAGCGCCTCGATGCCTACGGGCTGCAAGTGCGCTTTACAAATTCAAATAAATAATCAAAATGCATGGCTAGGTTGACTATTTGATCAACAAATACATCTAACTTGTGCCCTCTTGAAATATTCAAAATTAAAATGACCAGTGTGGCGCGGATCCAGGCGGCATAGCAATCACCCTCACATTGTGATTATTTTTATTATTATGAGGGTATTTATTGAGCGTTGACCTAGCAACGAAGCGCTTTACATATCATATGGAGAAGAACAGGGTGAGCGAAGCAGAGAAACAAGGGAGCGGGGAGCTAACAGCAGGGAGCAGGGGGGGGCACATGGCTGCAAGGTGTCTCGAAGCAACCAGGGGGGGAAACCATGGGGATCAGATCACCATGTCTCGGGTTAGGCGGGTGTGGAGGGTTTGTGTGCCTAGGTGTTAAGAAGGAGCCATTCCTGGAAGAGGAGGGTCTTGAACTCCTTCCGGAGATATAGGGCCTCATTACACGGACGGCGGTGGACCAAGGTGCTGTTAGCACCTTGGTCCATGCCGGTAAAATACCGGCACCGCATTGGTGGAAAGGGGAATTACCGCCCTATTCCAAGGTTGGTGGGGCGGTAATTCCCTCTTCCCCCATTGCCCTTCCCCATTCCCATTTTTGCCCCATAGGGCATAATGGGAATGGGGAAGGTGCTAATTACGGCACCGCAAATTGCGGTACCATAATTAGCTCCCTGGTCCCTTTGCGGGTTGGTTTTTAACGCCTGCAAAAAGCAGGCGTTAAATTCTCCAACCCGCAAAGGGACCTCGTAGTAAGGCGGTAAGGGTTTACCGGTACCGGTAAAATACCGGTACCGGTAAACCCTTACCGCCTACCGTGTAATGAGGCCCATAGAATCGAGGGGGCGCCGCTGGTGTTGCCGAGGAGATGTTTGCTGAGTTTGGGGTACGTACAGACACATTGATATATACAAAGTAATGTTATGCTAGTAGGATTTATAAAGCACACAGCTGCCATTGGCATGGCCTCCAGGCGCTCTGGCAGATCTGAAAAGCAGGGGGCTGGGTGAAGTAAGAGGGGGGGAATGCAGGATAGTTTGTTGCTGTGTTGATGTGTGCAGGTTGATAGCACCCGAGTACTGTGCGCAAGTCGGTTTCTTGGTAGTGTGTGTTGAGGACAAGCCACACTCACCCTTTAGTTTCAGAGGATCATTTTTATAAAATAGTTTGATTCTATGGTAAGGAAAGGCTAGGAGGATGATTAGGGTGACTCCATTTGGGATGCCACAAGTCTTGTACCACGAGCAAAGATTCTATCCCTAATGGAATATAGTGAGCAAACATCACTTGGCCAAAGTCAGATGTTGCAGACTCCAACTCCCATCTGCACTATTCATTGCAGTCAATGATGAGGGATCCTGGGAGTCATAGTCCGAAGCATCTGCAGAGCCTAAGGTTGCAGAACCCTGGCCTAAGGCAACACAAGCCCTTGTGCCAGACCTGTAGATGTGTGGAGGTACAAGTACTCTGCTGTAATCAAGACCACAGGGAATGCAATGGAATTATGCATCAACAATACGGGCATTGCACAGTTTTACAATTCCATTAAAGAACTTTATGGGCCACTTGGATTATGGGTTTAGGTTAAAACGCGCGTAGAAGCATCACATAAAGGATGGACACATTCATGGGACTGGAACAGAAAGAAGAGGGTTTGACAAAGGAGATGGGCAAGAGATGGCATACTGGCAAGTTTGTGAAAAAAAACAGAATATATTATAGCTCTCATGTATAATCTATATGAGATTAAGGTCATTCATTGTACTATATAGTGACCATATAATTCATGGAATAAACTTTCAAGTATATAGAGGATCGAGGTCAAAGGTTAAGTGACATTATCAGTTTGTACAACACTGGGTGACTTGTAATGTTCACATTCCTTTTGCACCAAATTCAGACACAAGAAACATAGAAGAAAGACTACGAGCACCGTAGACCTTTATCCTACAATATCCTTGAGACCAGCATCTGATGTCACAAGCAAACTGCCCTCTGATGGGTAAACCTCTGATGTGGGCGTTCTCCACTTTCTAGCGTACCCACCTTGCCTCAACGTCCTTTTGTAGCTATTTCTATGAGACACACCTATATGGAACGTGCTCTGGAGTCAAACCCACCCCCCTTTATAGCACGGGTTCACTTCTGGTAGCAGTCCACTCTCAGCTGATCGGGCCCTGGAGTGGCTTGGAGGCAACATGCTAAATGAAGTCAGATGGGCAAATGCGGTTCTACTAGGAAACGAGACTAACATTAGGACACATTCTTACCATACTTCCAGTACCATGTAAAACTGCTCTTGCACCAGTGGAAAGTTTCTGTAATAAAGTCCTGTGTCATTTATTAAAGACCTAAGCAGCTCTTGTTATTGTGATTGGTAGATGCCTTTAATATCCGGTGTGTGTGTCTAGTAGAAGGCATTATGATGCCAGAACTGCACTGTGATATATTCTTACAACCTACAGTGACCTCCTTCCCTAATCATTACCTCCCAAAAGAGGTAATGATTAGGGAAGCTTCAGTGTTTATCATTAGCACCTGGGAGTGAGACACCAGCTTATCGTGTGGCCAAGAATGCGGGCTTTACAATATGTTAAGGCTCGCGTTTCAGGCAGGCCATAGTTGCCCATTCTTCATGCTGCCATTTTTTCCCTGTGCCTACCAGGCTGCCCCCACACTCAACTTGCAGTTTCATCCATTGCAGGTCCCTAGCCACTGCCATGAACATAGAAAAGGGACTTATTTTCTATGTGCATGTGGACATCTTTGTTTATCTTTTTTTAAGCCAAATTCCCTTAAAAAAAAAAAATCAGCTTCCAGGCTCGCAAGCCCATGGTGCTATTTGCAATCCATACCCCGAAAGAGGGCCTTACTGCCTGGTAACGGCCCTTTGGCACAAGTTAGAGGCAGTGCCATGGCGACTTGTTAAAGCCTCTCAGATTGTGAAGCGTTCGAAATGTATAATGTTAGTATCACAGTTGACCAATTGTTAGTGACCAATGCATGTTTAATTATATCCATCATCCTTAATAGTGTTGTGGCCTGTTTGTATGTGCTCACCAATTCTGTCAGATAAGGAACATCAGGCACAGAGAAGTAAAGCTATTTACCCAAGATCACACAGTTTGGTCAACTGAAGAAGAAGGGATCGGGGCCCTGCTGTCCTTTTCCATATCTCCACACTTAACCACTAGTCCACAACTACTTTACTTACCAGTTAGCGGCTCTGCTCTCGTGCAAACACCACTGCTACAGTAGTCCCGTTCCGCCACTTCAGCTGGGACGTCTCTTCCATTTCACACCTATTTTCAATTTTGTTATTAAGTGTTTCATCGACACCACAAATAGAAAACCACTATCTCAGGGCACCTTGAATTTGTAAGCAAAGAATTGTGGACAGAGAAACGCTAGCTTAGAGACTTAAAGTATGTTACTACATTTAAAAAATAAAATACCCTTTCATGTCCCATTTGTGCCTATCAAAAAGTTGACAAGTTCGATCCAGATTCGAAAGCACCCTAGACATTTTTATCTATTCCCCTTCATACCGATGACAATATTTTGATATTTAGAATCCCGCCCTCCCAGCAAGGCATTGATAACATTAAATTACTTTGACCAATTTGCCAAAATGTTCATGTATACACATGTCTAATGCTTTAGCTACTAAAAGGATTACATCAGTAATTTTGTTAAAATTCAGGGTTATTTTTGGATTCACCAGCTTATTTTGTTTAACGGTTTCCGTTTTCGGGTGGTGCGTGACTTTTGTAGTCCAGTCATTTATCTCCATGCTCTGCAGGTGGTCTGGCCTCCTAAATACATTTTAGCTGGAGCGGATGATGCTCTCTTTGTATTGCAGGAAGCCCCACCAGGAGCCATGCCTTTGTTGGCCACCAGATGCGAATGAGCTCACCATAACATTTAGATTCCTTTGTTGTCGCCTGAACTTGAAAGCATTGCACCATTTCCGGTTTGGAGCAACAGTGCTCCATAACATCTGAAGATTATGCATACTTCAAAGCAGAAGAAATAAATGTCTTTTTGTAGAAAGATTGTTTACTAAAAAGATGTATTTCTTTGTGTGTATTTCAGGACGGTGGAGTAATTTGTATAAGCTTCCGTACAACTGGATTGGGACGGGCCACGTGGTGTACCAAGGAGCCTTCTACTACAACAGAGCTTTCACCAAGAACATCATTAAGTACGACCTGAAGCAACGCTTTGTGTCCGCCTGGTCCCTCCTGCACGACGTTGTCTACGAAGACACCACACCTTGGAAGTGGAGGGGCCACTCGGACATCGACTTTGCCGTTGATGAGAGTGGCCTCTGGGTCATCTACCCCTCCTCGGACTATGACTACTCTCAGCACGAGGTCATCGTCATCAGCAAACTCGACCCCAATGACCTCTCGGTAAAGAAGGAGACCACTTGGAAGACTGGCCTCAAGCGCAACTCCTACGGAAACTGTTTCATCATCTGCGGCATTCTCTATGCAGTGGACGTCTACAACCAAAAGGAAGGGCAGATTTCGTATGCCTTCGACACTCACACAGACACTGAAGCGGACCCTAAGTTGCCTTTCATCAACGAGTACTCCTTCACAACCCAGATCGATTACAACCCCAAGGAGAAAGTGCTATACGCATGGGATAACGGACATCAACTGACGTACAAAATCAACTTTGTCGTCTGATCGGGCCACTTATTTGCTTATGCGTAGGGAAGTCCTACATGAACATGCACTTTTAGTCAACCATCCTGCACGGTGAGAGTCAACTAAGTATTACGCATGTGCACTTGGGTCTATAGGAAATTGAAACATCCCCAATGTGTGGATGTGGATGATTTAGTCTCTTCTTTATCATTGAAACAAACGAAGGACCAGAATTATCTGGTGTAGAAATACCTCTGGGTGTACAGTAAAGGGAACATTAAAGTATGAACGCATGACCCCCACAACCATGCCTCTTCTCTCTCCCACTTTTGTATTGACGGACGTAAATCCCCGAACCAGTGCCTAACTCATGTGAAGGAGATCATATCTGAAAGTGTAAGGCTAACCTGATAATTCTTAATCCCGCTTCCCATTTTTCTTTCAATTCGGTGTCAGAGGTGCCCGAGTACTGCTCGCGGTTCAAGGTATAGGAAGCATGTCTACATTCTAGGTGTATCCTCTTTATTAGTATCCGTTATGTCCTTACTACTAACTTACTCCCAGTAGGAAATTCCCCGCTATTGAATCAATGAAAGGTTGCCATAGATGCTCATTTCCTGTGACACTGGATAGTCACCCTGTGAAATGCCCCAGGAGCTTACGATTTGGACGTGCCAAGAAATACACACTGTTGTATGAATTTCCTTTTTTCTTTCATAACTACTTAGATCGATTACCAGGAAAGATCTTTGCATACTGATGTAACTGCGGAATTCAGGTTATTGATGGGCGAGTGGTGGGAACGGAGCATGCTTTCATGTGTGCAAGGAGCAGTGTGAGCACACATCTTGATTTAATCCAGTGCACCTGAACATTCCACAAGCTTCTCTGTTCCACGTGTTTCATAACCATCATTTAAAAAATTAGATGTAGGCAGATTTTCTAATGTTGGTCCCATTATAATAACTATTGACCTGCAGTAGTTTAATGTGCTAACACAGAAGATTACAAGTGAACCTTTCAAGTTGATATGCAAAGAAATATGTCTATTAAAAAGTTTCAATGCATGGTGCATTTCAGTTATAAAATGCAAAACTTAAAAAAAGTTTAGATGCATGCCAAGTTTCTATTATAAAAAGTGCGGAAACTAAAAACATTGCAATATACAATAAACTAGCATACAAAGTAAATAGACGCTTGTTTTCCAAATACATTTCAGCATTTCCGCATACTTGTGGCAATCCATGAATTCAACATACTTAATTTAAATGTACTTTAGCTATCATAAATGTATAATGACTTGTTTCCACAAATGTTTATGTACATATTTGCGCTAGTTCTAGAATTGTTCAATTGATCAACTGTTTTATGTATGAAGATATTGTTTTCACAATGTTCAAGAACAATAGATTGCAAACTTGAAAGCTAACATTCCAGACAGTACCAACTGTTGGCTAATGGTGTTAAGACGTTAAAACAATTATAAATGACTATATTGTAAATAGCAAACAATACCATTTTGGTAGGACAAACATAGAGACATTTTCATCCACCCTAAATGTCATACGACTGAATGACTGGCAGTGGGAGGGGAACGAAAGGACTATGAGTGGGCCACAGTGTCCAATTTAGCATAAAATACAAAGCATTAAAATCCCATAGCAAGAGGTTGCATTGAAGCAATTTCTTAGATGGCAGCAGTCCTTTGCTTAAAGAATTTGAGTTTATATCCTGCCACCAGAAACCAAAAGTAGAAAACCATGCTGAATTATTACTTTAAAAGACTGGCAAATGATATCCACTGGCAACAAATATCCAAAAGGATTCAATCGTTGCAAGCAATTCTGAGAAGATTACAGTACAATAGCATAAAAAGGAGACACAATTCTTTAGATCCAGAATTAATATGGAATGTATGATTTCAATTGAAAAAGACATAGTAGGGAAGGTGGAAATCTTTGATGGTCAAAATGTACAGTTATAGCACAACAATGGCCATCAGCCACAGAGAAGTGTGCCCCCAAACTGGTGATTTGAAGACTGATTTGTCATTGGACCAAGAGTTGTTTTTTAAACTGTTTGTTCAACAAAGTGGCTATGCATGGTTAAGCGCTTTTTTACTCCAGTGCAGCTCTTTCAAACAGTGGTGGCCGGCTTTCCTATACTTGATCCAATGCTGAATCACTGTGACGGGGTACTCTAAGGCAAATCACATCTTTCTGATATTTAGATTTACCATATTTGATTTGACACACACACACATATATGACACGTGTTTATATATACATGCATGTCATATGTACGTGTGTATATTTAGTTGTATGACACATGGTAAAAGTGGTATCATCTCGTGTGAATAAAAACAAATGCTTTTCAGATCTTATTGCAATCACCAAATGTGCTCTGGATATATTTTTATTCCATCATAATATTGAACTAAAACCCTGAGTGAGGATTTTGATCATTCGGTAGGTTGGGATTCTCTAGGGAAAACCTGGAGATTATTTCCATGTCATATCTAAGTGAGGTTTTCACCTTGGTAGCTAACCTTGCAAATTCCAAATTTAAGAGGTAGATCAGGAAATATTAGATGTTGTTTAGTCAATAAAACATGCTGTCAGAATTTGGTGGGGTGCTGTTAGATACCCTGAACTAGTAACAGGTAAAGCTGATTCCCCGCAGATTTAAAGAAAAGTATATGCACCTTGTGGTCTGATGCTTAAATCAAATTCCCTTTTCCTGCTGTGTTGAAAATGTGTAAGAGAATCGAGCTTCGATTATGTCAAATATTTGCCTTACATTGAGTTGCAACCAAAGGTTTTTTTGAGTCCTCGTACTGTTCTCAGCCAAGATATTGGTGAGTTGCTTTTCATACAGCCTGACTCCCTCTTAGAGATGAACGCCATAGGATGCATTGTGCGCGCGCTGTACGTCTATTTCCTCAGCGCGCTCATGTAAAACCTTGTAAAGCTGGATACATTTCTTCTTCAATTATTGTAAATAGCCCGATGGCTTTTTTTGCTTACTTGTTTATATGTAAACGTCCTTTAATGTGTTTGTACATACAGTAAATAAATGTAAAATAACCCATGGCTCAAAGGGTTACTGAAAACCTCTAACTCCACTTCGTTAATTGAGTGATCTTTAATTGAAGGTTCAGTGACAGCGAAATTAAGAAGTTGTCGAAACTGGCGCTGAGACTGATTGTTCGGCCTTGATGAATTGTGAAGAGCGTTCTATGAGTGTTCTCGGATCTGATTTGCATGCACGTGTTTTGTGAGTCTCTGTATATGGCCAAATATCTTATAGCCACAGTCTTCTGTTTGGAATTGTACATGGCTTTCTCTATATGGACGTTTACAGCTACTTTTGATGACCATCCAGCCAATTGCGACATCCGTTATATGCAGGAGAGCCATAGTCCTGTCAAGCCAATGGTTGCAGAGTAGCTCGGCGTGCCTCAACGTAGAGGAAACTGGCTGATCCCTAGATGCAAGAATCAGCAGGTCTTGGAAAAAGTCATTTTTGACCCCATTTTTTTTTTTTTTAAACAGGACTATAGTTTTGAACTACAGCTAACTGAGTGAAGACCAAACAGAACATTGCTTGCTTGTCCAGAATCCAAGATGGATTTCCTTGTATTGACGCTATATGGAAAATCTTGCCTGCTTAGAGATGGGGTAGCGCCAAGATGCCTTTGTGTGAACGTGCGCTGTATGAATGCAATTAACATAACATAGCATGTTCTTGTTAGCGTTCTCTGGTGACGCCAACCACCTCGATGGAAGCTGCAACAGAATGTCCGTGATGACAGACTAGCATTGCAGGAAATGTACTTTCATGTTCATTAGCAAAGGGGAGCGTGTGGGGCGGGACAGTTTCCTAAAAGCAACAGCCTGTTTCCACGGCCTGTCATTTCTATTTAGTGAGCCAATGACAGCGCAGAGTGCCTGGAGAGTCTGCCACATTGCAATTATGAAAGTGCCCGTGTACTGGAAAGTTATGGAATGTATTATTTAAATCAAAATGTATAAACAGTAAGAACTCTGGTGTCTGGCACCATTCGGGGAATCAATGGAACTGGATATCAAAATATGACATATTACTAAATGTTGGCAATCCCGATGAAAGCGATCTTGGAGACAAGACACAACATCTGGTAACGGAGCTTCCTGGAATTCTGCTATCCATTTTCTCGATCACCACTCCGTTGAAACTTAGTTCTCTGGCATTTTGTTTACCTGAAGGGTACACTTATTTTCAGTGAGAGCTGCTGGTCAGTTCGGCATCCCAGATGATGGGTTGCCGGATAAGAGAACTTCTACTGTCGAATGACCCCCTCCCTGTTCAACTTTGCAGTTAGCAGAGTTGAAGCGCTTTATCGAATCAACATTCTGAAACACTGCTTGGAAAACCAGGTGAGCACATTGCCACCTGATGGTGATGCAAAGCTACTCTGGACTAATGCCACTTAGTAAGACTGTATATTGAAAATGCAGGTGCATTTTTTTTCATAAAATGTAAAATCTTATGAAATTTGTGGAAGTTTTCAAATGTAACAAAATCCTTTTAATAACAGGAATTCGTTTGAAATCAAAGCGGAAAGCTTTTTTTTGTTTGTTCAAGAATGCGGTCATCAACTTATGAATTGGTTTCAATTCATTTACTGCACTGCAGTTTTTTTTTTTATAAAACAATACTACTGAAAACCCTCAATCCCACCAATCACTGTGTTATCCATATCCTGTCTGTTTGTCTTTATTGTATCGATTTCATTCTGCATGTCATTATTTCAAACTAACTTGTCCGGCATGTCCTTGTAGCACATACAAATTAATTCTAAAACTTGCATTAAATGGATGTTTTTTTTAAAAAGAAAGTTCCAGTGATCAGAAGTAAATGCCTCATTTTGCACCATTTTGCAGGACCATGTACTGTATGGATCATTTACTCTGCACCAATAATCACTGAATTGACATCCTGGCAACAACGCTTGCCCAAATGATGCATTGTGTCCATTGCTGGGTGCATGGCATCAAGCCTGATTAGGAATATGCCTTTGATGCTATTAAGTGCTGGTCTAAAAAGAGGAGGTCTCATCACTCCAGTGGATACTGCAATCCCAATGTACCATCTTAATCCCCATTGGGGCTGCCTTGCCACTCTACATTGTGAAATCAACAGGATGTTCTCAAGACTGGCTGCGAGAGGTTCAAAAGGCACTTGACAGTGTGGAGTGGCCTTTGCTTTATAGTATGATGAACAGGATGTGTATTGGGCGGATCTCTTTGACATGGGGCCTGATCACGACTTTGGCGGTAACGCCGGCGGTATTACGCCGCCGGTATTAGCCCTACTGCCGAACTCCCCGGCGCTAATAGCGCCGGATCACGAGTTTGGTGGTAATGTTAATCCCCATTCCCCATTGAGCCCATTCGGGAATGCCCCATTCCCCATTGGGCTCAATGGGGAAAATTTGCGCTCCTACCGCCGGCGGATTTCCCGCCAGCGGTTATAGCACACATTTTCGGCGGATTTCCCCCCAGCCAAGAGCTGGGGGGAAATCCGCTGAAGTCCTGATTTGGGGAACCCTTAAATCCGGCGGTAATAGCACGACCGCCGGATTTATGGGTTACCGCCAAAGTTGTGATGATGCCCATAGATTCCAAATGATGAATGTTCAACCTCTACAATTCAAGATTGAGTGATCACATTCCACTCCAAATGCTTTGCCAGGAGGATGAGGTCCCTCATTTCTTCTCAGATACTCTTATTTTGTAGGAGCCTTAGATCTCTTTGCACAAACAAACTTTAATCAATGTGTGGCGCTATAAATATTAATGAACATGAAGAAAGATTGGCTATGTATGCAAAAATGTTGTACTTCAAACGCTACCAAAACAATGCATTCTGCCACAACTGCATCTATCCCTGAGGTGCTTATTCATTAGTTTATTTAATTGTTAGTATTTATGTGATCACTGCACGTCTTGAAATTTTGACAACGAAAATGTCAAATCTCAAAAGGTCACAGCGCAGTGATCACATAGATCACTTTTATTTATTTATTTATTTATTTATTTATTTATTGCATTTGGTTAAACGCCCAAACCCTCAGGTAGCACGGCGTTGGTTACTTATATCAAGGTCATCTTAGGTAGTTACAGCATGGCATTTGCATACATGCATTTACATAAAAATGTACTCAGTTAAAGAGTTCTTATAGGTTTTAGGTAATTGCAGGCATCTTAGGTACATTTTAGGCTTCATATTTCCCAGTTATTTCTCCTGAACCCCCCTTAACCGCTAACCATTTACCCCTACTTACTTTTCGGCGGCACACTTCTTTCCCATGCCTCTTCTCCCCTCTCCCCCTGCGGCGTCAGTTCCTTTTTCCCAGCGTGGGCCAGAACTGGTGCTCCAGGGCCCTTCATTTGTGGGTTTTTTTCAGAACTTTATTGTACCCCGCCATCCATGTAATGGAAGCGGGGGACACCCCCGCAACTCCTGAATCCCATTTTACCGACCATTGAGAAAGCGGGAAACCCCCGCACCCCACGCTCTCCCCATTCAGTAAAATCAGATTTCTGCATTTTCATAACTGCCAAATGCGCAGAAAACTCGCATTCAGCATTTGTTTTCCGATATTTTCTTGGAATACCAATTTTTATACCAAACCGTTAAATCTGGGAGCCCCTATTTACGTCTCGCAAGTCCCTTGACCGTATATTATTATTTTCCTTATGGCCGCTTTGACAGCACACCATTCACCACCCTCTGCCTTGGGCCCGTTACCCAATACAGTTAGTAAAGTAAAGAACTTAGGAGTTATCCTTTCCGCTTCTTTGTCGATGTCTAACCAGGTCACGGCCGTGTGCCAGTCCACCCACCACCAGATTCAAATCCTCAAGAGGGTCATGCCCTTGATCCCGGAAGCCCTCCGCCCCCCTGTGGTGGCCGCGCTAGTCCTCACACGACTGGACTATTGCAATCCGCTCTATCTGTCTCAACCTATCGGTCTTATACACCGCCTTCAGCGTATGCAGAACCTTGCTGCTAGGCTGGCCACTGGCTTCCCTTATGGTGCCCACATCACGCCAGTCCTTCGCCAACAGCATTGGCTCCCGGTGAACCAGCAAATTCATTTTAAATCTCTGTGCATTGTTCATCGGGCAATTCATGGTCAGGGAGCCGAATGTTTGCAGCTTAAATTTACCCGATACCGTCCGGACAGGGACCTCCGCTCTGCCACTTCTAACCTGCTTAATATCCCTAGGTTTAACATGGGAAAGGCTCGGAGGTAGAGCCTTCTCTGTTGCCGCGGCCAAACTTTGGAACAGCCTCCCTGTATCTCTTAGGGTCACTGTTAACCATCTTGGATTCAGAAGAGCGTTGACAACTAATCTGTTCTAAGCCCGACCACTCCATTGGTCTTGTTCGATTGGGTAGCTTCCTTTCCAGCGCCATGATGCCTTTGGGCGAACGTGCGCTTTACAAATGTTAATAGCCTAACATAACATAACATAACATAACCACTGAGTTCGTCTCTTGTCACTGTACCAGGGGTGAGTTCTAGGCTCTGCCATCCATAGCAATAACGGCACTTGCTCCAGATGCTAATTCCCTCCTTCATGTGCATTAGTGTCATTGGTCCGCCACTTCGGGCACTGCATATCCACCAATGCCCTTTGTACCTTTGTAAGTGCACGCCACACCCAATGGTTGCACTTGAAAGGTCTGGTGATAACAGACACCACTAACAATTTACCAGTGATGTTCAGTGATCCCTTTAAACCTTTGCAAATCTGTCTCCCTGAAACAAGATAATCCCACAGCAGCGGGTAATACTTGTCTCTCAATTCCTTAATCCATCTGGTTCATGCAACGGAAATGGGCCATATTCCCCACGTGTTTCTGGAAGTGGACACCCCTTCATCAGGAGAGCTTTAGCATTCACACTTTATTTATTGTTTTCTAATGTGCTGCTAGATGACCAGGAATCACTTCAGAGCTTTGCATGTGTAACTTTCTTGGTAAAAGAAGCCTTATAATTGGTATCCAGTGAATTTAATGAATAAAAAAACAATGAAAAATATGGGGTATGGGTTTTTATTTATTTATTTACTGTTATAGTTGCGTATAGCCCAAAGAGCTTTTAAAACTGGTACAATTACATTGTTTAAATACAAAACACACATACAAACAAACAATCTCATGAACAATCATTCAATATACATACATTTTTCATTTAGTCGATAATATGTTTACAATTCATTTTCACAAGTTCATAAAGGGTAACACTTCTATTACCATTTAGATAAGCAGATAACATATCTTTACACTTTGAAGGTAGCTCCTCAGCAACAATCCTCTTTAGCCAATCACAACAATGACAGAACAGAACATAGAGGTAAGTGTAAACACAATTGGCACAGATTGCCCTGACATTCACAGGAGTTAACAGAGCACGATTATGAATATCTGATTGCAAAGTGCTACATGCAATAATTACTGTAATATGGGGTTTTAAACATGGGGGGCGGTGGGGAAGACACCTCCCCGCCCAAAAAAAAGAACATTCCAGATTTGTTTCATTGTTTTTGTATTCGTTTAAATCACATAGAACCCTTATAATTTCTGGATGAACCATGTTGATTTGCGTAAGGAAATAAACATAGCAGATGGACTCTACACCCATTGCACATGTACATGTGGAGTGTTCATGCATTGCAGATACATGCCTGGTAGTTTGTAAAATCACCATAACATTCTTGTGTGAGCTTTACATGTGAAGTAGACTTCGCTGAGGACACAAGCCTAACTTAATGCCTTTCAAAGCCTAAATCTCTTATAAGGAGTACATAGACTGGGTATTGGAGGGCATAACAGCCTGACCGTAAAATGGTGCTGACCCCGCCACGCCACAGCTACAGCCAGTAGAGTTCCCACATTGTGCCCCCACTGTCACAAGCCACGTGATCAACAGGAAATTCACAGTAGAAATAGTATTCCATGAGTATTTACTAAAGAACAGCAACAAGCATTTAGAGAAGGCGGGATAAATACTATACAGTCTTCAGCCTGCAATCTAAAATGGTGGGCAAAGGGGACTGCAGACCAGGCACCGCCGAAGCCGAGCTTGGTTCCACAGACCCCAATGCACGCAGGAGCTGACAGATCTTTCCTGAACGCAAGAAGAGGGAAGGTATGGAGAGCCGGTAAAGTGCATGTGCGTGTGTTTGTTTGTGAGGAGGAGGTGTGGATGATTGTGGCTGGGAAGGGAGAGAGAGTGGGTGCGAAAGGAGGCTCCGGGGGACTTAAACTTCCTGATGAAAAGAAAATCCCACCAGCATGGGAGAAGGTGGAGGCAGGAGGCAGATGGGAGAGTGGCTCTAGGGGTGGTTTGAAGCGGTTCAACAACCCCCCCCCCAACACCTTGACATTGGCATGTACTGCCCATTGAAGGCTGCTTCAAGTCGGTCTTAAAAAAAGATGCCTTTTTTGGATGCAGCCTTCAATGGGCGGAAGGGGCGCAGAGTACTCAGGTGTTCCGGTTTCCCGGCACCCTCTGGGAAAAGCCATCTGAGTTAAAAGTCCCTATACTTTCAATTGGACTTCCTAAAAATCTGCCCACCGGCACCCCCTGGGAAAATGAAAAGTCGGCTCTCCTGATGGGCGGGTTTCAGACATAAAACCAGGTAAATGGTACCGTTTTCACAACTAAAGAATAACTTAAGATTCCTTGTTGGACTGTAGTTTTTCCTCAGAGTTCACATTGCTCAAAAGAGCCCCTGACAGCCCATGGCATTTTAAGTGCCCGCACTTCTCTCTTCAATGATATCTACTTCGGCTCAGGATGTTGTCCGTCCACTTCTTGTTAACAATGTCTGACGTCTGCTTTTCAGGCTGGAATATTAGTTCTGCAGGTTTTTTTTTTCTGTCTGCACAGCGGCACGTGTCCGCGGCCAAGCTTTTATGGAGGCTGGCCACCGCCATATTTGTTCTCACTGATTCCAAATGCTGAGACATCTCCCTGCCCATCTGTCCATGCTCCACTGTGGTGCTGCTGTGTTCGAGCTAAGCCGGTCCGGCCCGAGCCCGGCTCTGCGAACTCCTCTGACTGAACCAGTGTCTGACATTAGTAGATGGTTGCTTGCTACTCCAGTGCTAACCAGCAGTGGCGTCCCTTCATGGTAGTGAACACTAAGCACAAGTTCTGTCCTAGTGAAGGTTTTGCGACTTTGGATTTTAGCTGTTATGGTACTGATTCTCCTAAAAGTTGTGCCTCTGTTTATATCGAGGAGCTAATCTCTTTGGGGTTAATAGGAATTCTGCATTATCGCTGGTTTCTCCCTGGGCACTTATGGTCTGTGGTCTCAATAGGGATGCTGGTGATGCATGGTCGTTGATCCAGTGTTCTTGGTGTGAGGCACAGGGTTTGGGAGGCATGGGTAACATTACATTCCTCATCAGGGTTAAGACCAGATGACAAGGAATGTTCAATGTGACCTCTGGGAAGTGAGCCTGGGACCTCTGAGAAGGTGCTTAGGGATTTGGGGCTGATCCTCTCACTGCCGAAGAAATCCACACTCGACCCAGATGACCTAGCCAGCAACTGCCCCATCAAACATCTAGCCTCCTTTGGCACAGTGATTGATCTCCTAGAGGATTACCAATCTGGTTTCCAACCACAAAGCATCACAAGTATTTGATGGCCCTTTACTCATCCTGGATTGAAAGGGACACCTGCTTATTCTTCCTCCATAACCTCTCTGCTGCTTTTGATAGCATTGACCATGATACCTTTTTCAATATCCTCGCCACCCACATGGGCTTCGATGGAGCAATCATGTAGTGGTTTACCTAATAGTTCTTCAACCGAGATCCACTCATCCAGATGGGCCCAAACCAATCCCAGAGCCATCCGGTAACCTGCAGAGTTCCACACGACTTCATCTTCTCCTGCCACCTCCCACTTCTACATGAAATTGCTGGGGGGCTCCTCCCCAACAACAATATCAAAATACACCCATGTGCAGATGACACCCAGTTTTACCTGAACATCAATTGCATCAGTAGCATTCATTGACTAAGGCACTGTCTGTTCCTCATATGGTCTCGGATATCAAGCTCCTAACTGATGCTTAACCCTACAAACATTGAATTATTTTTTCTAAGCAGCTCCCCCTATTCCCAAGTCCAGAAAAGGCTGACTGACATAACACTCAATGGATTCACACCTGAACTCTCACCCAGTGCAAAACCTCTCTACTTCACTATCGACTGTGACTATTCATTTAAAACAGACATCGCCAAGAAGACCTAAAGAGCCTGGTGCCAGCTTGCACGCCTCCATGAAGCCAAGCCTTGCATCCCTGTCCCGAGTTTCAGAACACTTGTCCAAGTGCTGGACATCTTCCACCTGCACTCTGGGAAGTTCCTACACGCAAGAGTCCCATATGTCAGCTTGGCCCCTCTGAAAGTCTTTCCAGGAGGCTGCAGCACTCATCACTCATCAGAGGGTTAAGAAAATTCATGCACACGCATCCTATCCTCCCCATCATCACGGAGCTGCACTGGCACCCCATTAAACACGCATCATATTCAAGGCTGCTGGCACCACCTACAAAGCCGTCACAACCAAAACACCACTCTAATTGGTCGAGAAACTCATCATCTCCAGAGCAAGCACACCACGAGAAGCCGCAATAGTGCCAGACTGTAAACCAAGAATTGCAAGAGGGGGAACAAAACAGGAAAACATCCTTTTGCAGCTATGTACCCTGCCTCTGAAACAGGTTACCAATGCAGGTAAGACTGCAAGCGGTAGCCCGGGATGCTAAAAAAAAGTATTTTTGTTCATTGAACGGGATGCTGCATACGTCGCAATCAATGAAAGAAAATACTTTCTAAAGAAGGCCGCCATGGAAATGGAAGGTGGGGCTCCATATAGAGCCCATCTTCCATGTCCACGGCAGCCACGGAGCGACAGCAGAAGCGCAGCGGTAGAGGGGCTGCCATTGAAAACAGATAAATAGGACGCAGTGGAGGCAAACATTAAAAGAATTAAAATAAGGACGGGTGGGGGTACGATGGCGCTGCGGGTGGGGGAAGCAGCCAGTAGTCTGCTCGGAATACAGGCTGAGATTAGTGGTTTCAGCCCACGTTTCGAGCAACCTGACTGATTAGCTCTCCCGCCGCAGGTGCTAATAGACAGCTCTGGAGCACACTTTTACCACATGAGTGCTCCTGAACAATGAGATGTCATTAGTAGAATGCTCTGCAATTCTGTTTTAATTATTGCTCATTGGTCAATGCAGTGCCTACACTGCCTGATTTCCTCATTTCCTATTCCTTCCCTATATTACTTCAAACCGATAAACCATATGCAAGTATCAGAATCCAGCATATATATGAGATGTAGTATACTGCACATGCATTGATACGATATGATATGGCATTTATAATGTGCCTATACACAAGTGTTTCATTGAGTAAGCCGAGTTGCAGAAGATTTAAGGGATAGTCAAGTCCCCCTTATGGACGTATAATTACATCCTAAAATAGTGACTAATTGTGCCCTTACTCATACAGGTACCTCAAGTACCTTTAAGCACCTCAAAACCTTCCTCTTTGCTTCTGCTTTCTCTCTCCCTCTCCCCTGCTAAATTGTTCACTAAACTGCACTGAATCTGCAACTGGGCCACTCTCACCGACCTCGGTACTGGGCCCAGCCACTCTCCACTTGCACTGCCTCCCTGGCAACCCCTGCACTGCGGGACTGTCTCTGTATCCCTACAGCCCCCCCCCCTCCCAGCACTTGTCTGCACGTACCTTGCACTTGCCACCAGCTGGCCCTCTTTATTTATTTATTTTATTTTATTCTTCTTACCTTGTACTGCACTTCCCCCCTGCCCTTCCCCATGCACTTTCTCCCTTCCTCCTACCCCTGCACTTGCGCGATCTGAATGACACCTGGCCTAGTAGGATCGTTGTCTGTCTTCCCCTTTTTCCCCCCTCCCTGCCTCGTCGTGCCTTGAAACACTTGTGTATAGGCGCGTTACAAATGCCATATCATATCATATCATATCCTTGTATAAATGGCTTTTGTTTTGGGCTATTAGCTGGCGATTTAGCGCAAACTATCAAGCAAAACTATTACAGTACAGATATGGAGAAATGGCATATGAGAAGGGACACAGAGTCTTTAGGTGTTGTTTGGTTATGTGGCCACTTTTTGCCTGCCAATGGCCACGCTAATCCCTATGGCCATTCCCACCCAGTTCCTACCCCTCGCTGCCCAAAACACCTCCTTATCAGAACTCTTTGCGCTTCATTTAATCAACCCTTACCATCAACCTTTGCACTAAAAGGGCCTGCCAGTGTTCTTTTCAAAGCAGTCTTCTGAGAGTTCATGATTTAATTGATTTAATTGGTGCTGTAAACACACTACTGGTGTAATAAAAATGTCTAAAACCGGTCTGCCTTCAACCACTCTATTTATAAGCACTATGCATGTCTTTCACTGAAGTCCTGTTAAATAGAAGCAGTTTTGGCTTGTGTACGAGTATTGGGCATTTTCCAGACTCTGCTATTAGATACCCTGGTACTCACTCCATTTTGCACCTGCTACCATTGATGGCCAGTTAATACCACTACGGCAGTGCCTGTCAAGTCTCTTTCTCATGGCTACACAAAAGCTCAAACTGTTGGCATGGCGAATGCTTGTTTAACTAGTGTGACCTCAGCAGCCAAAAGGATAAATCACAACTCCAGGTAAGATGTTTTAGATGTGAGTATTTTACTCCCTACTTTTGGAAATTGGCGTTAAAGGAAATCATGTTTTCCGTGTGCCCAGTAGTTTCCCTAAATTGAAATATAGTCTTGTATAACGCATAGGCCCTCTTCTGATCTGATAACACACTAGTCCAACTCCTCTGCGTGACAGGTGCTGCTGATGCCGCTGGTCAACACACATCAGCAATGCATATGTGTTGGTTCCAGCTGTGACATACTCTTCTATTTACATACAACCTGCACCTCTTCTCTCTCCACCATTCGTCTTCCAATATTTTTACACTAGGCAGCTCTACTTTTCCTGAATAGTTCTGAGCAGTTCTTTAAATTGTAATTATTGCTGCATGCGCTGCTATGCTCCGTTCTCTCGTATTCTCAGGCTACGGTCTTCGGAAGTGCCACCATGCATACAACGCTTCGATACCATTACAAATGACAAGAGGCGCTATTTAAAGACAGATAACAGTAGCGCAGGAGGCAAAAAGGGGCAGGTCTGTGCACACTGTTAACGCCCTGTTTTAGCGAGTGCTCCCATTTGATTCATAGCAGGAAATGCAGCTGCAACTTCGTACATGCTGTGGTTTAGCGTCAGGAGTAAGTTTTGGTAACAGAAGAGGCCCCCTCGCCCCCTGTGATTAGTTAATGAAATATGTCACAAACCGCCTTTATTTTAACCTATATACTGTGACTCCCCTACTTCCATGCCTTAAAGTCCCTTCTAAAAATTCATTCGCTTCAGAGAAAAGGCTTAAAATGTCCAAAGGCGTGATGTTCAACACACCATCCCGTCTGTATGGAGCGACGCGGCAGGCTGCACGTGCTTTCATCTCGGCCCGCGCAGTGGGACCCACCGATCCAATTCCGTTTTTATCCTAATGTATGGACGGCACATGTGGACCAGGGCAAGTGTTTCAGAAGGAGCTGCCAACTCCCTTGATCTTGCTCCAGAAAAGCTTCCAGCCACAAGCCGGGAGAATACATTACGACTTGTTTCCCGCGTGCGCCATATGGCCTCCACCTGGCCCACATTCCCAAAATGCTTCCAAATGAAAATGATAGTGGCCTGTGATACGGGCGCCGCAGCAAGCTGTGCGCCAGAAGATCCATCTCCGCGAATTCTTCCGTGCTGGCAGCGGTAATGGGAACTAGGTGCGCGCAGGTATGTTGATCCGGCCGCGTGGGCCCACGTGGAAAGGAGGCCTTGCTGGCTTCCCATTGTGCGCATCCAAAATGGATAGGGAACAGTGGTTGTAACCAGTGCGTTTAGTGGCCTGCTAAATGGAGCTGGGTGTGTTGGGGGCGTGGCTTAGAAGGGGCGGGCCTGGCAGGGGGGAGGGCAGTGCCACAATTAAGAGGCAACACTTCACTCCGCTCAATGCTGCCTGTTCGGCCAGGACCCCGTAAGAGCCCCGGCTCAATTTTGCAAAAGGGCTGTGACGTAATAGGAGGAATTCAAATAAGGTGAGTGTTGCTGCCTAATTGCGGCACTGTCCCCCTGCAAGGCACCACATTGCATCGATCATCACCCTCACACCTCGGACGCAAGAATGATGATCCAGATTCTTTATGATGGGGTAAAATGGCCATGCTTTCCCCTTTTTCTAATGAAAATGAAAATGATTTGCCATTGCAAGCATATGATAGACAGAGGTTGTACAAACTATATAATGATAGAACATTTCAATGAAATCCAATATGGAGCCATCGACACCCACACATAACCATTAATATAGTGTTAAAACTATCTTTACAAGATGGCCGCCTCTTTGCAATTATGTAAGAGAGTTCGGTCATGGTGATGAAAGATATCAAATGAATGGCCAAGATGATACCACTGTGAGCCTGAAAATCATTTAGTCTACATAGCGCGCAGTCTCGTGCTATGCCATGTGATGCCTCTAGTGAGTTCCTTTCCCGCTCCCTTCCTTACAATGTGCATTGTAACAAAGTGTCTTGCATTGTTTTGGGGGCTTCTAGAGAGGTGGCTCATTATATTGCTGAACCAATGTATAGCAGTCCATGTAGCGGTATGGGAAGGATCTCCAGCAGACCTCAATTTAGCCCCCTCCGGCAGGCAAGAGATCATCACTTGCGGATAACCATTGTTGCAGGCCCATTAGAGGAAAGAACTGTTCATCACAAAACCCAAAGGATTCTCTACCCTGAATGTCAGAGCCCTATAACGCTATATTCCAGAGTCAGAGAACCCCCAAAATACACCCATTCCACTTGTGACCAGCACACCCTGTTTAGAGTTAAGGAAAAAATAATGTGAGCTTCATTGCGACAGACACACCCCGCTTCACAAGTGCTTACCCACCAGAAGGATTCAGACAAGGCTACGCCTCGAGCACTACACGCTGCCTCCACAGCGACTAGCAATACTGTCTCATAAAACATCTCAGCCGCATTGGCTTATCAAATCGAACCAAAGAGAGATCAAAGTAAATCATTATTTGTTTACATTTGTAGCAGCACGCTAAACCCTTGGGCATCAAGGCGCTAGTTGCAGGACACAAGTCGGAGAAGGTTGAATGAGAGGCAGAAGACAATCAGAGGTTACTCTAAGTAAAGAGCCAAGGTTTCGATTGTGCTTGCAGGTTAAGGGGCAAGAAGTTCCACCTGAAAACACTTAGCCCAGTCCTAACCTCAGGGGAGTAGTGATGAAAGGGGCATCACATAAGAGGCAATTGTGGGGGTTTGGAGCAGGAGAGAAGCATAGTTTGCAGAGAGTTGATGTTGGGAGAGAAACCTAAGAGCATACGGGAGGGGAGGGAGTGGTGGACATTGGAGACAAGAGGGGAGAATATAAAACAGGAGTTGGTGAAAGGGAGAGAACCGCATGTCGTGGAAGGGGGCGAATAGCAGATTGAACCCGAAGGTCCTTTAAGACGAGGTAACACTCAACAGGGTGGATGGGGATGCAGAAATTACTCGAACATCAATAATAAAAACCGACTCAGGAAGTTGGCAAAAGACTGTCTGTTTTATTAACAATTATCTAAAACAGGACGTACAAAATATATCAACAATGTCTGGCAGTATGATCTCAATGATTTTCATAATAAACAACATTATATAGTGAAACATCGTTGTCAGTGATGTCATACTATGTGGCAAAGTAAGAAACTTATGTGGGACTGTGATTGGGTAACGGGGAACATCTAGGTATTCTTTCTATGGGGTTAGGAGTTGTGATTGGATCTCTACTGTCAGATAGACAACTCTGCCCACCTCTAGTGCAAGTCATTGTGAGCGTCATCAAATACACAACGTCTTATTGGATCTCTAAACTATAGGGCTCTTTGGTACGTGGCACTGTTGCCATGCATCTACCTTTCTTGAATATTCCACTCGTTAGCAGCATGCAAGCTGGTACCCCAGGAGCTGGTGGGTCAGACTTGACCATGGCTCCCCACCCAATTAGCCTCCGTCCATCATCACTCTTACTGTTTGCCATTCAATTAGGCCATTGAATTTGGCCTTGCTTCAGATCTCTATGCCTGACAATAAAGTGTGAGCATGTTCTTATCTTGTCATGACGGCGTAGCCCGCCTAAACTCTATTTTCATCTGGCCATGTAACCGAAGACCACACTTTGAGCTTCTTCGTTGCATTTTACTGGTATTAAACGAATAAAACTTTGCACTCATTGTCCTTCCGCCGCACCTTAACAGGAGCTCGGCTCTCACTGTCTTGTTCATTGTATTTTTCCATTCTAGATAACTTGTTTCTCGGCTGCCCCAATCCTTGGCACTGGGCCAGGCAGATCTTCTCAATTCTCCTTCCATCTTCAGCCAGGCTTATTCTACTGCGCTGCACTTAAAGTCCTTTCATTCACAGGTTTTTCAGGTTACTAAAATACAATGTGGAACTTCCAGATTCCTATGCATGTATATACCTTGGCGGCACCGCCTGCACTACTTACTACGTATAGCCAGCCTTCACGAATACTTAATCTACTTACATTACTGCATCTGTACAATTATAAAACGGTCTACATTTTCTCCTGTGCTCTACAAATGTGCGATCTTCATTCCGCATGTGAAGGGTCAATGGATTCTTGTTTCGTCATCAGATTCTATATGGTTTACTCACTTTCTTTCTATCATCCCTCCTTAGGCATGCCACTTTGCTTCAGGTGACATCAACAGTCTCTTCTTTCATCCTTCTTCACATGCTCTTCAGGGACCTTTCTCAAGAAGCTGTGAGCTTTTCATAGATACATAAAAAATGGTCTTCTTAATGGCTTCGAAGGCTGCTCGTGTTATAGGCATCATTACAGGTGTTGCCTTTGTCACTATTTCCGGTTCCCAGCAGATAGATGGCTTAGGGGCGGGACTTCCAGTAGAGGTCTTTGGTTCCTCCTCTACACTCCCCCCTCTGGTTGATTCATCAACCACTCTCTCACCAGTCTCTACATCTAAACATCCTGTCTCGAAGAAGTGCTGCTTTGGAGTCCATATCTTCATTACCCCTTTCAAAGATCCTGCTGATTTTAGCAGCGCTTTGGTGTAAGGCGCTTTATAAATCAATAAAATAAAATACAAATACAAAATACTAGGTCGTCAATGCTCCAGGTCATGAGACTGCTCTGTCCACTTGAGTTGCAGTAGATCCATCTCCCCACATACTTCTTTTGGTCTCTAGGATACAAGAACTTTGTTTCTTCAGGTGCATGAATGCTGGCCTTTATGTAGTCTCTGATTTCTTCATAAGTCAGCTCTTTGGGTTCTAATCCAGATTCAACATCGATCATGATCTTCATTCCTACTGCTTTCTTCGCTGTCTTTTTGCACTGTGCCATGATTACATTGATCACACAGAATCCAAACATTATCATCAGCAGTAATGCCCCAAGGAAATTGAAAATATTCGCCATCCACTGTGGTACCCATGAGAAGATTGATGCAAACCAGCTGTCATCTGCAATATCTTCTACTTCGTCTTCCATCTTGGTATGCAAGGTTGTCAACAATGTTATGGCCTCTGTCAAGGTCGATTCTCTTCATCGTGAAACATGATTCCCCGATCTTGGCACAAACACCTCCATCCATGGCTGTAATCATGTCCAGGGCATATCTGTTTTGGAGAGTCATTAGTCGTATGGCTCTCAGATCTTCTTTGATAGCGTTGAATACTTTTATGGTTGCGTTGATTGTCTGTAAGAGCTCCCATCTGGTTTTTTGTAACCATTTAGCATTTGTCATCACCTGGATCCTTGGCATGAAAATTGTCATGAATATTGCTGAAGTCTGACTGAACAATAGGTGCTCACGCGGAATAGCCTCAAAAGCTTCTATTGATTTAGCTGATAAATTGGTCTCCCTCTTTGTTCGATTGAGAAATCAAAGTGATCTCTACTTCCTTAGATGAGCATCAGCCTTTGGAAACTCTCCTATGTTTAAGTCATTTTTTGGAATCACTAATGCTGGAACATGAATAACCACTATGGAGCACACTCCTCCCCAGTCTCTGGGCAGCTTCGTATAAGCTCTGGATCCACAAGCCCAGTAGTGGTCCATTATCACTGCTGTCTCATCTTTCATTCTTGCTACATCAAAGATTCGACCGCACTGCTGTTTCTCTCCAACTTTTCTTGTGCCGTTGTTTCTGAAGCACAGTTATGCACTTGCCAAAAGCACTATCTGCACTGAGCCTCCTCTATCTTCAACCCATGCCAGTAGCTTGGCAAGCTTCGGCCATAGAGGTTTGCATCCCTTCTCCACATGTTCTATAGCTGGTTTGTGATGTCCTGTTACTGCCAATACTCTGCATACGACTATGAAGTCTTCCGAGCCATCTGGAGAAAGTACTGTTTCCCTGATTTGCATTTGACCTCTCTCCTTGCATCTTCGTATTTCTTCATCAGTCTTCCCTTGTGTGAGACGGGACCTCATGGATCTAGGGGTTTGAACCAAGTAGCGCAATCTAACACAGGAACCCAGCAAAACTACACCAGCATGATGTTATCCGTAAAACCGGCAAGAGGTGCAGGGTACAGTAAACTCAGGGAAATCAAGGAGGAAAAGAAGGTGACAGGGAACCAAACAGGGCACAATGCCAGTGCATCAGGAATTGCGGAGATCAGCACTGCCCGGTATGAATACCTGGGATCTACCACTCCCATAATGCATTCAGGCCTCAGTCTAAAAAGCCCTAAATCCCAAACATTCAAAAAAGCATAGGGGATACCATCGTACTGTGGGGGTCATTCAGAACGGAAAGAAAATGGGAATGGCAGGTGGTACAAAGTGTGAACCAAGGTGGTCAGACCAAAGAAATGCTGAGGGACGAAGGCAGGAAAAGGGAGGGGTTGATTCAAAAGAGTGGGGAGGAAATGTCTTCACCTGTCGAGGGGAGGGGATGAAAGAACATTAAATGCTGCATGCGTGGACTCAAGGTGGCTTGCTATTTTCCCATCTAGGAGCAGAGCGAGACTGGAGAGGATGGACGGAGAATGTTACCGGATTGAGGTGGGCTTATTAAGTCTGAGAAAAACCGGTATCGAAAAACTCCTTATGTGAGACCAAAGGAGAAAGCGGAACGAATGACACGGAACGGTGAAGGAACCTGAAAGACTTTGTTGGTAACAAACGCATTGCAGAGGTCAGGAGCGGCATTTGAGTTACAGAAAATGTATGAGCTTGCCTCGGTCTTGACACGGAGAACAGGGGGGAATTTTGCTTTCTGCCGAGCATTTCCCGGGTCAAACCGACGGCCAGCAGTCATGCCCTAGAGGTTTTACAAGTTTGGAATTTGTTTTTCATTTTGACCGAATCAACACAGGAGTGCTGATGCGTTGAACAAACATTTTTAGGAAGCTGTGTCATCTGTAATTAAGTGGAGAATTATCCTCTTCTTTTCTTTGGTTGTGAACTGACCCTAATCTTTACTGCCTGAATAAAGGTCTGTTACTTTCAACTAATTTATGTCTCCCACACTGATTAACACTTTGGCAATTGAGATTTTTGTTAATCTCCCATCTGATTCCTGCTCCTTTCATCTCAGGCTGTTCGTATCTTAACACATGATGTCTAGTGTGTGATCTCGCTCTTGTTTTCAAATCTTGAACATAATCATCTTCTTCTGGAGCTGACCCTTCTGACACCCCATACCAAGGATGCTGTTCGACCCTTGAATTGATCTCTTGAATGGCAGAGCGCAAGGTGCGTCAAGCAATGAGCTGTCTGAACGTGTATTTCTAGAGCTATGAATATCTAAGAATTCCCCAATGCATAGGGTAGGAGAGCACAAACATAGCAACTCTCCTCACAGGTTATTCTTTCCACTTCTTTCATGTGCTGATATCACATGTTATTCCCCTAATGTGCTTTACTGTCTAGGTCATTATTTAACTCATAATCATCTTCTCATGCACTTCTCTTGGGTCTCTTTTTTTTTTAAAGTAATTGTCTATAAGATAGTCATGATATATATCAGTGTACATTCTTCGTAACAGAGGGACCTTAGGGGTATTGGTCAAGGACTTCATGGACTTAGCATGTGTCATTGGTGTAGGGATAATCACATATGGTCTTCGTCTTCATGCAATTGTCATGATCTCTGCTTCCAAAAGATCGGGACTTGCCCGACTCCCTTGGAAGCAGACCCATAACCCCGGTTCCGAGTGCCAGCCAGTCCCAATTGGGACCTTTTGGACCCTGTCCTGGCGCCAGTGGCACCAGGCTCATAAAGATGCCCAGTCCCAGCGCTGGAAGCGCCGGGCTCATAATGCTTGGGTGGACTTACCTGCAGCAGACCATGCTGCTTACTTACCTGCCAGTTGAACCCCTGATCCTCTTCTGTTTGGGACTACTTTTCCTGTTGGGTGGGGCAGGAGCCACTCCCTAGGTTCAGAACACTGGAACTCTTCTGGAAAGCAGGAACTTTTTTCTTACCTAGGCGTGGCTGTGGAAGGAGACACCTAAGCACTACAGGAGGCTATTTAAACCACACCCGATGGATGAATCCTGCTTTGCGTTATTCTGCATTCTCTGCAGCAGAACGCTCATCGTGTCTTCTGCTTCTGATCCTGGGCCTAAGGGAACAAAGGCTTACCATCCTGGAATCCAGTCTTCAGCAGCACCTGTAAAGACAAAGAAAGAACAGGTTAGCACTACGGTCTTCAGTGGCAGCGCATCTCTTACCTGGTCCATCGGCTGTCACCAACGCCTCGCGCTGCATTCCGGCATCTGAAAGACAAAGGCTTACCTACTCTTCGCATGCTCCGGAGGTCTTCGCACTGCATTCCGGCATCTGAAAGACAAAAGCTTACCAGCTCTTCGCACGCTCCGGAGGCCTTCAGCGCTGCATCCCGCATCTGAAAGACAAAAGAAGGTGCGTTTAAAGACATTGGGCAACTTTATTACTCACGTGCCATTACTCCTTCCCACGCCGAATCCAGTGGGTATTCCAGCACCCTTCAGCTTCTCTAAAGCTCCCAACTTGTACCTGCAAGATAAAAGGGACAGTTAGTGCGCATCGTGAAGCAGGCTACAAGCGCTTACTTACGTGCTTCCAGGCGCTTCTATTCCTCACGCGGGTTCGATCCTCAACTCTCATCAGCCCGCCACCCGCCATCGCCGGAACCCTGCAAAACAAGAGATATCATTACAAAAGACTTTTAAGACATTTGAAGTGCCCAGAACTTACCGTTCGTGCAGTTAACGACGGACAGCAGTCCTCTGAGGTCAAGAGGCCTGCACCCTTACCCAGTGAAGAAACTGGTTACGGCACCCTGCCCCGAGGCAGATGGAGAGCTCGGCGTTCATTTACCTAAGGTGAGGGCGTTAACCTTTGGGGTTCTACAGGAGAAGAGAAAGGGAAGAGGAGAGAGGCACCCAATAACCCCAGTTCATTAATCCCATATTTTCTATCTGCAGACATCTTACTCTTCGAGTCAGACATACAGTGCACAGAGGTCCAGCCCAAAGAGCCAACCGTGTGTTACACATCACCTTTGAAGATACGCCATTCACCCAGTCAAGACCGGCGCCTCTGCGGGAATCAGGTGAGCGTTACAGAACGCAAAGCCTACCGCAAAACTCCCACCCAGGCGCTATGGAAACCTCGGATACCGACCAACTAGCCCAGTTACTTGGGGAACTAAGAGCAGAAGTGCATGCAGCCCGTCAGGAAACGAATGCTCTAAGAAGGGAACTGATTATTTCCAAGGAGCGAACAGACGATCTCGCTAGACAATTGCTACAGTCACAAGCCGGACAAACTCCGTTACCCGCATCAGGGGCAAATCTTCCTTCAACATCCTCTACGAACCCAGTGCAGATCAACCTACCAGGGAATGTACCTCTGGCTCCGCCCGAACGATTTTCTGGTGACCCAAAGAGGTTTGCAGTATTTATTAATCAGTGCCGGTTGCACTTCTTATGCCGGCCAGCAGCCTTTCCAACTGATCAAGCTAAGGTAGCTTTCGTGCTTTCGTACCTTAGTGGCAATGCGGCAGACTGGTCGATCCCTCTAGTTAATCAAGATGATCCGGTTCTCCATGATTTTCAAGCTTTTCAGCTCAGTATGGAAAAACTGTTTGCAAGACATTCACAGGGGCAGGCCTTGGACAATGAGCTCCTTTCATTGCGACAGGGTAATCAAGACCTTTTGGCTTATATTGCGTCTTTCAACAGACTGATAGTGGAAACTCGATGGCCTGAGGACAAAAGGATTACGCTGTTTTATAGAGGTCTACGTGGAGAGCTCAAAGATGTGTTAGCCCAAGTAGTGAATCCCCCGCAAGACTTTTCGGACTATATTGACTTAGTCGTTCAAATTGACCACAGACTGCAGAACAGGAAGGCCGATCGTTCCAAGTTTGATGCTCGAGTATTTTCCAAACCACCAACTCCTACCAAAGGAGTAGACTCCGGGGAACCCATGCAAATAGGGGGCCTGAAAGGACCACTAACACAAAAGGAGCGGGAAAGGAGAAAACAGCTGCAATTATGCCTCTATTGCGGAAACTCGGGGCACTTTCTTCAAGACTGTCCGGTGAAACCAGCCAAGAAGGCAGTAGGAGCTGCAGTTACCAGGGTCACAAACTCTGAGCAGGGAAACGACCTCGCCCGACAAGAATAGAGGTCCTCTTGCCGAGCGTTAAAACCAGTTCCGTGACCTCGCATTTCGTGATACCTATGGTCCTCATTAGCCCTGAACATCCGGATCGATTACATGCGATTGAAGCTTACGTTGACAGCGGTGCCATCGGCAATTATGTGGATCATGAAATGGTTTTGAGGATGAATCTGACTCTTTGTCCAAAGGCTGTAAAGGACGTCATTACTACGGTGGATGGTACGGAGATAGCCTCCGGACCAGTAACGCATACCACCCAAGAAGTGACGCTAGTAAGTCAAGATGGACACCATGAGAAGATTGTGTTCGATGTGATCAAGGCCCCTCAGTTCCAGATTATTCTAGGAATTCCTTGGTTAGAGAAGCACAATCCTCAGATCGATTGGCGAGCAAGAACGGTTCAGTTTCCAGAATGTGTCTCTACTTCTCACCCTCGACCTGGTGTTGCACTGGCAGCAATTTCCTCGGAGGCTCCCCAGTTACCTCCTGAATACCTAGAATTCCAAGAGGTTTTCCGGAAGGATCAGGCTAACTCTCTACCTCCTCATAGGTCTTATGACTGCCAGATAGACCTGATACCTGGATCTACTCCTCCTTGTAGTAGAATTTATGCCCTCACCGAGCCTGAGAATCTTCACCTCCGACAATACCTGGATCAATACCTAGCGAATGGGTTTATTCGTCCTTCCAAGTCCCCTGCTTCCTCAGCTTTGTTCTTCGTTCCAAAAAAAGAAGGGGACCTTAGAACTTGTATAGATTATCGCGCCCTGAACCAGATCACCGTTAAGAATAGATATCCGTTACCTTTGATCCCTGAACTCCTGGACCAAGTCAGAAAAGCATGCATATATACAAAGCTGGATCTTAGAGGAGCCTACCACTTGGTACGAGTAAAAGAGGGCGATGAATGGAAGACGGCCTTCCGCACCAAGTATGGGCTATTTGAATATCAGGTCATGCCCTTCGGACTTTGCAATGCCCCGGCCGCCTTTCAATATTTTATGAACGATGTCCTCAGAGAGCTCATAGATGTGTGTGTTGTTGTTTACATTGACGACATCCTCGTTTATTCTTCATCGGAAACTGAACATCGGAAACACGTGAAAATGGTCTACCGAGGCGGAACAAGCTTTCCAGGATTTGAAGACTAGATTTATCTCTGCACCGATCTTAAAACATCCTCACCCAGAACTCCCCTACATTGTTGAAACTGATGCCTCGAGCCTTGCCATGGGGGCAGTTCTATCACAAAAGGACCCAGTAACCAATCAGTTGCATCCCTTGGCATTTTGGTCCCGCAAATTCTCGCCTCCTGAAATCAATTACACTATTACTGATAAGGAACTTCTAGCTATCAAGTCCGCCTTTAAGGCTTGGCGGCATTATCTTCTGGGGGCCCGACACACCGTTACTGTGATTACAGATCACTGAAACATGCAATATTTGAAAACCGCAAAAGCTCAATCCTCTAGGCAACTCCGTTGGGCACTATTCTTTGCCGAGTTTGACTTCATAATTACCTATCGACCTGGTACAAAAAACGGTAAAGCTGATGCCCTTTCTCGGATGGGAGTGGAAGAACATTTGATCAATCCTAAACCTGTACCTATCATTCCCGAACAAAGAATTCTAGGTGTAATCGCCACACAATCCATAGAGGAAGTTAAGGATAAAGCCAGGCTACTGGTAACTCCAGCAGACATACAGAATTGGCATCTGCAGGGAAAGGACTTTACGGTGAAGGACAACCTATTATATTTCCAAGAACGGTTATACCTGCCCAGCACAGATTTACAGAAAAAGGTAATCTCTTGTTATCACGATTCTTTAATGGAAGGACATCCCGGTATGACCAAGACCTCGGAAAAGATCAAGCGCTACTTCTGGTGGCCGTCTTGGAAAAAAGATATCAGAGACTTTATAATGTCCTGTGGAGTATGCGCCCAAAACAAGAGTCAAAAGGAAAAACCAGCCGGCCTCTTACGCCCTATTGACATCCAGCCTCGCCCTTGGCATACGCTTTCTATGGACTTCATCACCGATCTACCTCCATGCTCCGGATACAATACGATCCTAGTAATCGTGGACCTATTCTCCAAGATGGCGCATTTCATTCCACTCAAAGGCTTACCAACAGCAGCAACTCTGGCCCGAGAATTTCTCGAAAACATCGTCCGACTGCACGGTTTTCCTTCAGTTCTAATTTCGGATCGAGGTAGTCAATTTATTTCTCATTTTTGGCGAAGTTGCTGTCGGTCGGCTCAAATTGATGTGAGACTTTCGACCAGCCACCACCCTCAAACCGACGGACAAACCGAGAGGACCAATCAAACTCTGGAACAATATTTGCGCTGCATGCTACAACAAACTTAAAAAACTTGGAAAGATATCCTTTGGATAGCCGAATATGCCTACAATAACTCTGTCCACTCGGGAACTGGGAAGACCCCGTTTTTTCTTTTATACGGTAGTCACCCTCGAACCTCGGAGTTGGATCCACTCCAAGATCTTGGAACACCAGCAGTAGACCACCTGCATTCTACAATCACCCAAGCCTTTAAGGAAGCCGTTTCTCACCTTCAAAGGGCTAAAGAACAATACAAGAAAGGAGCAGACCAACATCGGAAGGAAGCCCCCCAATATCAAGTAGGAGATCAAGTCTGGTTATCCACCAAATATCTACCTCTAAAAGGACCACGCACATTCAACCCAAGATACCTTGGTCCCTATTCCATCACTACCATAGTAAATCCAGTAGCGGTCAAGTTGGACTTGCCCCCTCACATGAAGATACATCCGGTCTTCCACGTCTCTCTATTAAAACCCGTGCAACCTCAAACCCGACTAACTACATCTCCAAAACCTATTCTAGTTGATGGAGAACTCGAGTTTGAAGTCAAAAGCATCCTGGATTCCAAGATCTCCAAATCTAAACTATTTTACCTGATTGACTGGAAAGGCTACGGTCCCCAAGAAAGATCGTGGGAACCTGCAGAATATGTCCACGTGCCTCGTCTAATCAAAAGATTTCATCGAACATTTCCTAACAAGACCCAAACCCCCGGAGAAGCCCGGTTTGGGAGGGGCCTTGAGGGGGGGTGCTGTCATGATCTCTGCTTCCAAAAGATCAGGACTTGCCCGACTCCCTTGGAAGCAGACCCATAACCCCGGTTCCGATTGCCAGCCAGTCCCAATTGGGACCTTTTGGACCCTGTCCTGGCGCCAGTGGCACCAGGCTCATAAAGATGCCCAGTCCCAGCGCTGGAAGCGCCGGGCTCATAATGCTTGGGTGGACTTACCTGCAGCAGACCATGCTGCTTACTTACCTGCCAGTTGAACCCCTGACCCTCTTCTGTTTGGGACTACTTTTCCTGTTGTTTGGGGCAGGAGCCACTCCCTAGGTTCAGAACACTGGAACTCTTCTGGAAAGCAGGAACTCTTTTCTTACCTAGGCGTGGCTGTGGAAGGAGACACCTAAGCACTACAGGAGGCTATTTAAACCACACCCGATGGATGAATCTTGCTTTGCGTTATTCTGCATTCTCTGCAGGAGAACGCTCATCGTGTCTTCTGCTTCTGATCCTGGGCCTAAGGGAACAAAGGCTTACCATCCTGGAATCCAGTCTTCAGGAGCACCTGTAAAGACAAAGAAAGAACAGGTTAGCACTACGGTCTTCAGTGGCAGCGCATCTCTTACCTGGTCCATCGGCTGTCACCAACGCCTCGCGCTGCATTCCGGCATCTGAAAGACAAAGGCTTACCTACTCTTTGCATGCTCCGGAGGTCTTCGCACTGCATTCCGGCATCTGAAAGACAAAAGCTTACCAGCTCTTCGCACGCTCCGGAGGCCTTCGGCGCTGCATCCCGCATCTGAAAGACAAAAGAAGGTGCGTTTAAAGACATTGGGCAACTTTATTACTCACGTGCCATTACTCCTTCCCACGCCGAATCCAGTGGGTATTCCAGCACCCTTCAGCTTCTCTAAAGCTCCCAACTTGTACCTGCAAGATAAAAGGGACAGTTAGTGCGCATCGTGAAGCAGGCTACAAGCGCTTACTTACGTGCTTCCAGGCGCTTCTATTCCTCACGCGGGTTCGATCCTCAACTCTCATCAGCCCGCCATCCGCCATCGCCGGAACCCTGCAAAACAAGAGATATCATTACAAAAGACTTTTAAGACATTTGAAGTGCCCAGAACTTACCGTTCGTGCAGTTAACGACGGACAGCAGTCCTCTGAGGTCAAGAGGCCTGCACCCTTATCCAGTGAAGAAACTGGTTACGGCACCCTGCCCCGAGGCAGATGGAGAGCTCGGCGTTCATTTACCTAAGGTGAGGGCGTTAACCTTTGGGGTTCTACAGGAGAAGAGAAAGGGAAGAGGAGAGAGGCACCCAATAACCCCAGTTCATTAATCCCATATTTTCTATCTGCAGACATCTTACTCTTCGAGTCAGACATACAGTGCACAGAGGTCCAGCCCAAAGAGCCAACCGTGTGTTACACATCACCTTTGAAGATACGCCATTCACCCAGTCAAGACCGGCGCCTCTGCGGGAATCAGGTGAGCGTTACAGCAATAGATATGTCTGCAACGGTCACTGGTGTGGGAAGGATCAGGGAGGCCGCTGTTTTCTTTAGACTAATAAAGTAAACAGGGTGTACCAAAAGAATCAAGAAAAAAGTGATAAATTATGTGCATGCATATATTATACACGCCAGTGTTCGAAGTGTATGAAAAGAAGTAGTGGGACTATGTTCCCTGCTGGCCTGCACCCGCTCTCCACAAACCCCATCACCACGCTCCCTCCCACACACAATACAAACCCCCAAACACATGCACCTACTGTTTAAGGCAACGTTCAGTGTAGTGCACTGAAAGTGCAAGTTTCAACTTCTTCCAACACTTTTATTTTAAAATGAAACCATTACGGAACGATTTCTTTTTAAAATAAAACTATAGTAACAGTAAAACTTATTTTTAAAAAGTAGAGGAACACCGCTCCGAACCGCTCCCGCTCACTTAGACCACAGTATACACAATACATTAGTCCCCACCAGCATTGATTCCTCATACGTCGCTGAGCTCGCTCATTCCCCACCACTGTATGGATTCTACATTATGCCTGTGTACTATTTTTTTATCAGGAAAATTCGTGAATTGCTCAGGCAGTTGCATGATCTGTTTAGTTGTTGTTCTAAGCAACCTTCTGATGACAGGGCCATTCACGGGATTGTGCAAAAAATTCACGTACACTAGTGTTTCGTCCAACAATATAAGGATGTACTCATAAAATAAAGATGCCTGTGGGCATCAATATCAGATAGGACCATTTTGGTGTCGAAAGAGAAATTCAGTAAGGAGGTAATCAGGGAACTTCTCCCTCTTCCAGTCACTGAACAGCAAATCCAGATTTGGCAAACTTTGCAATATTTCAGCACGTTCCTAAGTTCAGGTTTAGAGATTTCTGTGGCTCAAGCAACACGTTTGCACGCCTGCTATAATATCAGTAAGGAGTGTCATTGCAAAACCACAGTCCAAATGCACACTGCATTTAGTTAATCAGCAAACTCTGCGTCCTTCTTCCTTGTTATCGATCGAGTCTGCATGTGCTGAACTACTTCGTGTTGACTTGCTTCCGAATCGGGTGGGGGTGTTCCAGTCTCACTAGCATATGGCTTGACGTCACTCGGGTGGATCCATGCACGTTGTTCTTGGATCTTTACTGCTGAGGGAGTGACTTTTTCCACGATGTATGGTCCACTAAAATGGGGCTTGTGCCACTTCCTAGTGAAGTTATGTATTAGCAGAGCATCCCCTTTGAAATGTTTGGGTACTGGTAAAAGTTCTTTAGGTTCAGCTGCTGAATGGTCTTCACCTGTGTCCTAAGAACGACACACCTTGCGCTTGAATTGATCTAAAATGACAGAGATACTAGCGCAAGTAACTAATTTCCTAACATTTCTGCTGTCTTCTGGGCATCACTTCTAACCCTCGATGTAGGAGTCAGAGGCATTCTCATTCACCTCCCTGTTACTAGTTCATGGGGTGTGAGGTGGTGGTCCGACCCATTGATTCCTCAATGCATATAATGCTAGGCACAGGCAATAAAGCCATTCCTTCTTCAGTGACAATTTTAATTTAGCAATTCTCTATTTGAGAAGACCATAGAGTCTCTCACATACCCTGTTAGGTTGTGGGTGATAAGCAGAAGAAAACTTGTGTTTTATGTTTAGTAACACGCTAATGTGATCAAATAATTAATTTACAAAATGTGGGCCATTGTCGGATCTCAGCACCTCACATACTCCCCATCTTGGAAACACTTCTCGTATTAAAAACTTCACTGCGCAAATGGCATCAGGTTGTGTGCATGGACGAGCTTTGATCCATCTCAAAAAGGGGCACGCCACCACTATCATATACCTATATCCACTACATACCTGAAGCATATTAACATAATCAATATGTAAATGCAGAAAAGGACCATTCGGTCAAGGAATTACTCCCCTGATTGTTTGCAGTGTGTGCCAAGCAGTAAATATTTGACATACAATGCAATTCACTACATATAATGCAACGGGTTCTAACAGGTTCGGTACAAACCAGTCCTCTGCAATAGTTGCTGCAAGGCTTTCCCTAGTTACATGCGCGGGGTAGTGCAGGTGTTCAAGCACTACCATTATTAATACTACTGGCATCACTGGTTTATCCAGTGCTGTCCTGCTGCCATAATGCTTTGGAGGGGGATAAGAAGCACCCCCTATGTTTCCACAACTCTTGCTCTTCCTGCAGTGCACTGCCTTGAATTTCCATTAACTGTGTATTCAGTAAATGATTAAATACCTTCTTGCATGATCACAGCTATAATTTCCCCCTTCCGTATATAAGGAGTATCAAAACTCGAGATGTCTGAAGAAGTTGCAACACTTTTGGCTTCTACGTCTGCGTTTCCGCGTGAAATAAAATCAGTTCTCTTAGTATGTGCTGCACATTTAACTATTGCAATGGCTGTTGGGAGCTGTAGTACTTTAATAAGTCTGTCCAATAATGCTGCATGTTGCACTGGAGTGTCGTCCGCTCGGAGGTAGCCCCTTCTTTTTCAACATGCTAGCCCTGCATGCACGGTTGACATCACATAGGCAGATTCAATGTACACCGTCACTTCCTCCCCTTTGTACTTCCCAAGCGTGATCATTAGCGCCACCAATTCTGCTGCTTGTGCCAAAAAATGAGATAGCAGTCTTATGCTTGCCACAATATCAAATTCCCAATTTTCTCCATGCTTCACTACAGCTGAGCCAGTCAATCTTTCCCCATTATTTTGGTCGATTTTTAATGACCCGTCAATAAACAGAATCTGCCCTCCTGACAATACGTTTCCTTTTACATGTGGTATGTCATGATATGACTCTTCATAACTAGCGCAATCATGCACATGCTCACCTTCTGCCACTGGTTCAGCTACAAATGTGGCAGGGTTCAATATTTTGCACCTGAATCTCTTTATCGCAGGATTAGATATAACCACTTCATATGCAGATGTTCTCTGAGATGTCAACATACCCTTGAGGTTTTCCAAAAGAGCAAACAAAGCATGCTTAATAAATAATGTCATAGAGCACCCCATTATTATGCTTGTAGATTTCTCAATGGCGAACGTGGCTGCTGCCAGCGATTGTTCGCAAGGAAAGTGTCCTCTCATTACTGGATCTAAAATCCCATTATAATATGCCAGAGGTTTATACCCTAATGTAGTCCTCTCTGTAATCACTGCTGTCATAACTGTCCCCTTTGTGTGCGTAAACAAGTAGAACTCCTCAGAATAATTGGGAATTCCTAAAACTGCAGCTGTACAAATAACCTTCTTTAATTCAACAAACCCCTGCTCCATTTCCTCAGTCCATTCTATTTTATCCCTGTTTACTTGTGCCTTTTTTTAGAACCTGCAACAGTGGTCTTGTGTATGAACTATGATCAAATACCCATGCTCTAACATAGTTGCATAGTCCCAGAAAGTGCTGCATTTGCTTTACTGTGTGCGATTTTGCTGTTTTCAGAATTGCCTCAGCATTTTCAGGTGTGACCTTCTTTCCCTCATGTGAAATCAACTGGCCTATGTACAACACCTCTTCTTGACAATATTGTAGCTTTTCTTTGTCCATCTTATATCCCTTGTCTGCTAGGACAATCATTAACTGAATTTAGTCTTGCCTGCACTCATCTTCTGTTGTGCTGTAAACCAAAATATCATCTATGTACTGTAGCACAACACTTTTCAAATCAATATTGCCTAGGTCCACCTGAAGGACTATAGTAAAGATTGATGGAGACTCACAGTACCCCTGAGGTAAACGTGTGGTTTTCAGCTTCGTCTGATGGAACATAAATGACGTCAAATCATGAGAAGCCTTGTGCAATAGGATTGAGAAAAATGCATTTTTCAAGTCAATCACCATTAGATATTGCGCCTCAATGGGAATACTACATAGTATTGTTGAAGGATTTGGAACTAGAGGAAACGCTGCCTCAACAATCTGGTTAATTGGCCTCATTTCCTGAATTAAACGCCATGACCCCCCCTTTGAATTTTTAAGGGAAAACAGCAGTATTGCACGGTGACTCAGACGTCACCATGGTTACCCTGATCCATTAGTGCAGAAATAGTTTTAAAAATACCCTCATCCCCCTCTCGAGACATGGGATACTGTCTTGCTCGAGGTAAAATTGCTCCTGGCTTCAGTTTAATCTGAACTTCTATTACCCACTTCAATAGGCCTATGTCATAGGGGCCTGTAGTCCATAATGAGGTTGAAACTTTTTCTAAGTCCTCGTCAAAATATGCTGGGTGCTGCCGTACTATAATCATTCCCTGTGGGACCTCTCTTTTCTCTACTTTGATCCAGTAGGTGATGTCCATTTCAAATATTACTTCATCGTTTGCTGGATCATCTCTAAACATATCCTCATTTGTGACGTCAGTTAATCTATACCCGTCCCCAAAGGCGATCACTGTTCTCCATGGCTTGCCTTCATCAAATCCTTCAAGCATTGCCAATTTCCCTCACAACTAGTTCTAAAGGAATAATCTGCCCCCCCCTTTTTGTCCATAGGTATCTGTGGCCTGAACAAAAACTCATCAGGTATTCTCATAGTCTTTCCCACTAAGTCAGGTAGCCAGGTTAACAGAATATGTATTCCCATACAAAAAGATTTCAGGTTCCATTGGCACTCCCCGCAGGGCCATGTGCCCTGTAAATACCATAATACATTTGCCCACGTTTAAATAATGTATCCCTGGTGTAGAACACACTATACCATCATCGGTGAAAGAAATCATCATTTTAAACTTTGTCATTAAATCTCGTCCCAGAATATTAACTGCTGTCTGCCGTGAATACAATAATAGAACAGACATGTCACAATCTCCTATTGAGACTGGTAATTCATCAGTAAAAGGAACTCTACTTGCAGCTCCAGAGAAGCCTTGAGCATTCATGGCATTTCCCGATAATGAATATTTTCCCTCCTGTATACATTAGCGAGTTGCACCTGTGTCTACTAAAAAAGAAAAAGATTGGCCTCCTATGGTCACATCAACCTTTGGTTCCTCTTTGGGATCTGGTGCCACCGGTAGTACTGAACACATCAAGTCACCCTGTGAGCTGTCCTATTGTGGATATATGCTCATCCCTGTATCTGTGAAAGGACTTCCTCCCACGACAGAAACACCTGATATTCTAGGAGTCAGTAATTGCCCCGTGTTTACATTCTGTTGTATTTGTATGGGTGAATGCTCTGACTGTCCTTGCGTTGGATTCAATGGTGCTTGCTGTGGTAGGGTGCCTGTTGCATTTGCAGCGCTTGTGCTTGATACATCGTCTGATCTTGGGCAAACCCATTCCTAACTTGTGGGCTATATGCTGTAGGATAAGCTATCCCCCCTCTTGAGGGCGTACTTTGACAATTTCTTCTGAACTAACCTGGCTTCTTCAAGCTTCCTAGCTTCTTCCTTCTTCCCTATTTTTCTCTTACAAAAGTCGACATTGATGCACTGTGGTTAACTCTATCCTGCTGACCTCAAATCAGACATTGAAACCCCCTTGACCTACCTCCTTTGCCTCCCCACTCTTCCCCTCCTTTTGAGTAAATTGTTCTACATACTGTACCACTGGTTTGTTTCATGTTTGTAAATATGCTTCTTTCATTATTGTACCTGTTGTTATACTTTAAAGTGCTTTGGAGTATAGCGCTATATAAACTCAATAAACATAACATTAACATAACATAACATAATTTCTTGAGCTGTATCTGTACTTGCTCCGGTAGTCCCTGAAATAATATGTGGTAAAATACTGCCACTGATTTCCCCCACGTCTCACGAGTTTCCAAAGTCCACTGCTCCTGCATATTTTGAATGTATCCAAGCAGATTTTCGCCTTCTTGCATCTTTTGTGCCATAATTGCACCATATCTGATGTGTCAAGATACTGTACCCTAAGAGCTTTCCAAACATCTGCTCTACAGTTATTAAATGGCGCTCCATCATGAGCTGTATTCTGTGCCGTGACACTCGAGTAGCCTGCTCACGTCCAAATGTCATCAGCTCTTTCCCCAAGAATGGCTGCTAGGAGACTCTTAATGTCCCCTGTTGCTAGAGTATTTCATCCTGTCATTTTCTCTAGTTCATAAATCCATTTTCCCACACCCGCCATTAGACTAGGGAGTTTACATCTTAAATTATTCTTGTCCATCTCCTGCCAAGTGATATACTGTGGTCTGGCTCTCCTTTCTCCAACAGGGGGAATTGCGTAAACCCAATTCTGCACTCGGCTTCCATCATCTTCCATCATCTGCCTATCCATAGTGGGGACAATGGTTCTGCATTGCCTCCTACTTGGCAATTACCTTAGCCTATTCGTATATGGTGGTGATTCTCCTTTATCCCTATGCTATCGTCCTTTCAGGCGCTCTGGATATTCTATGGGATCTGGAGTCCTATCCTTAGGTTGTCCAGATCAGACCATCTTACTTCCTTGTATGACAACATGCATCCTTCAGAACGACATGCACGTTCTCCTTCCTCTACACAGAATGGATCCCTTTCTTCGTCTGACATATCTAGTCCCCAACTAGTATGACTATCGTCTTTGTCATCCTTAGTTAACGTTAGCCTGTCTAGAGACAAAGCTCTGTGCTCTAGACTAAACGGCTTCCTTTGTTGTTTCGTGAGTGGGTAACTGAAGATCGATCTCCCTTTACCCCACTTCCCAATTCACCTTTTTCCTTCATCTCTTGATAAGCTTTATCGATCCTCTCTCCGATACTTCCTATCTCATAATTATCATCCATGTTTACCCTAGATGGTCCTGGCATTACTCCTTGTGATGAGTGAAACTCCTCTATATCACCCATGATATTACTGGACTTGGTTCCATTAGCTCTTTCTCAATGCGATCAATATAGCATGCCCTCTGTCCCCTTTTTCGCTCCATCTCTTCGTCTACTTCCCTCTGTTTCTTCATTTCCCATCTAACCCTTTCCTGTTCCTGCTTTTTCTCTTCCCTTCATTTGTTTGCCCTTCAAACTTCCTCTTCTTTTCGTCTTTGCATTGTTTTCCCCAGTAATCTTTGAGCCTCTTCTCTCTTCTTTTCATTTTTCAAGCCTGTCTTGTTCTTCGACTGCTTTCTGCCCGTTGTCATACTTTCTTTGCTCCTCTGCCCTTTCTTCCTTTCTTTGTTGTTCCTCCTGATAAATCTGCTCTCGTCTTAGTCTATTCTTTCTTTTGTTTTCATCTTCCTTCAGTCTCCTTTCTCATTCCCTGTCCTTTTTATGTTGCTCGTCTTGATCTTCTCTTTGACTAACCTCCTCAAGACTTTTCCCATCAAGCTTAAGCAACATCTGTCCGCCAATCCTTTCGTTCTGGATCAGCGTGATCTCATCAGCCTTGTCCATTTCTCCTTTCCATCTTTGGATCTCCCGTTCTATATCTGTGGTTATATTTGATTGTTCACTTTTCTCTTCCTGGACCTGGAAGACCTTAAGGATCTCTTCCTTTCTTCTAGCCTCTTCTTGACTATCGTCACTACCATAAGTGGGCGGTTCATATGTCGGGTTACTATACGCTGTTACCGCTTTCAGTTCCTTTAACGGATCAGTCCTGCATCTTCCTTACTATCGTCATTTACTTCCGGTGGAGTAAGGGGAGCTGAAGGCTCAAAACCTTTCTCCCTGCTCTGGTAAAGCATCCATTCCTCAGGAGGCGGGTCATCCCTTTCCTTCTGGTACAATTTCCAGAGCTCTAAAATAGCAAATCTTTTCCACAGTTTCTTTTCCGTGTACGCTGCGTGCAAGTATGTGGTAATGTGTTGTAATACTGTTTTTGCCAATGATCCCCCTTGTGGCCATGGCATGAACATCTTATCTGCTGTGCCCTTTACCCATTCTGCACTGTACTGTTTGATCTTGGGCATATGTTTCAGTAGGGTTTTGCACATGTGCATCAGTGGTGTGACTTCTCCCATGTCGACAAGTCTCAATTGACTGTCTATAAATACCAGTGATTTACACAGCGTAAAGAAGGAGCCAAGTACCACCACCTCAACTGCATTGCCCATAATGGCTTTATGTTGGGAACCAGAGTGTGAGACCTGTGCAGTACTATTCGAAAATAGTATTTTAAATAAACTAGAGCTCAATTTTGTGGTCTTCAGTCACGTCGAAGGATGAAGTTGGACACACATGATGACCACACCTACGCATGAAGGCAGAGGGTGTCTTCACTCCCCTGAATTCTCGAGAGAAAAGAACACCCCCAAGGACAAGTTCAAAGCCTTAATTGACAGCAGACCACTGAGGTGATGATAGATGATATGCTAATTGGTGGGAAGCTATGGTTATGACCAGCACCTGGGACTCCAGCCTGCATGTTGCTAAACTAGGTGGAAAAGTACTGACAAATGTAAGAGTGCCAACCAATTGTAGGGGGCAGTGTGATTAAGGGTTCTATAGTTTGTGTAACCAATGGGACGCCATGTATTTACTGATGTTCATAGTGACCTGTTTTTGGGGAGGGGTTAGTTGCCCCATCTGATGTTAAGGAGCCTATTACTCTCTTATACTAGTATGGATTGTATACTTAGATGTTCCCTCCAGTCCTATCACTTTCTTCAATACGTTTTTGTAGTTTGCCATGTAGGATGACGTTAGTAAATGCGTAGGTTGACATCGTCAATGACGAGTTTTTACCATAAAGATGTTTTTTCTGAAGCAAATTGAGAAGCCATGCGCTGAGATGTCCGTTGATGTCCATTGTACTTCCTGTTTTATATAATTGATATTAAAACAGTTAACCTTTTTGTTAACTACCTGAGTCGTTTTGATTATTGATGTTTGAGTAACTTCTGCATCCCCATTCATCTCCTGGGTATTGCTACCTGGTCGTAAAAAGGGCTGGGTGGACCCTCAGTTCAGGTGGTAGTGGAGAGGATGGTTAAAAATCCATCGCGATAGTGAGCTTTGGTGTTCCGGAAATATTGAACGTCCTCTGCCATTTAGCTGTAAGGACGTGAAGCTCCATGTAGATAGCAGAATCAGTTTTGTTAACTTTAGACTTGCAAGCAAGGGTGAGACAGGTCCCCCGGTTTCCACAAAATCCCCTCCCGGCGTCTACAGGAAGCTGACCGAACTGAAGTTTGAAGCGGGCGATAAGGAGGCGTCGATCCCGAGAGTCGGAAGTCGAAAAAGTGAATGGTGAGTAAAAACTGAGTGAGGTGGGAAAACTGTGAATGGGTAGTGAGTGAAGAAAGTAATAAAGGAAAACGAGTAATGGAGGGATGTTGGGGTAAAGCAACTTGAGACGATGAGTGTCGAGTATTAAGTAATTGACTTGTGGAGAGGTCAAGCAATTAAGAGAAATCATGAGTAAAGGAGCCACGATAAAGAGTACGCCCAGTGTCCTGCATTGCAAAGACGTAACAGAAGGAACCGTATCTAGAGCCCTATTTACGGGTGACCTAGGCTACAGATTTGTTTAAAGACAATGGCCCTCATTACGACCCTGGCGGAGTGGGTTTACGCCAGCGTTATTCGCGGCGGACCCGTCCGCCCTACTACGAGTTCCCGTAGCGCCATGGAACGTTTTCCGCCTGGTTTTTCCGGGCGGAGAAATCCATGGCGCTACGGGACCTTGATGTTAATTACGCCACCGTATTTTGCGGTGGCGCAATTAACGCCTTCCCCACTCCCATTATACCCTATGGGGCAAAAATGGGAATGGGGAAGGGTAAAATGGGGAATGGGGATTTACCGCACCGCCAAGGTCGGCATGGGGCGGAAAATCCGCCAACCTCCATGGCGCTATCGGCAGCTTTCCGCCGTGCTCCGCGGTGCATTTAGCACCGCGATTTCCGCCAGGGTCGTAATGAGGGCCAATCTAAAGAGAACGGTTCCCAATCGGGGTATTTTTAGGGTAGGATAAGTCTTGAGGATAATACTGAGATATATGTGGCTGGTCAAGTATGTCTGTTTGTCTGTTTGTTTTATGTGATCTTATAAGGTTAAGAAATAATAGAGAAATTGAGAAACGTGAAAGAGAAAACACGAGATTCAAAAGTTAATTATTTATTTGTTGGAAATTGAATGAATGGTGTTTAGTGAAAAAAATAGATTAAAGTAGAAAAAAAATGTGATATAGAGGGTTTGGAGCCTGCAAAGATTGGTGCACGCTCATATTGTTTTATTTTTCTGAAATATATTTTTTTGTTTGCAAAGTGTAAAGGTGAGTATTAACAGTCAAGTGTGATGAGTCAACATGGAGGATATTACTCCACTTACACATCTCTTCAAACAGTTGCCAAACACGCACCCAAACCTAAGCAGTATAGTGCAGAATGGGTTAAAGGCACGGCAGATAAGATGTTCATGCCATGGCCACAAGGAGGATTACTATCAAAGGCAGTCTTGCAACATATGAAGACATATTTGCATGTAGCATACATGTGCAAAAAGGTAGATAAACAATTAGTGAGCTTAGAGCTCTGGAAAATGTACCAGGAGGAAAGAGAAGAGCCGCCTCCTGAGGATTGGCTCTTGAATATATGCAAAGAGGGGGGTGAGGAGCCTTCTGCTCCCCCCGCCGCGCAGAAACATGCGACAGTAAGAAACATGATGGGTTGTACCCATTTAGAGAGCTTAAGGCAGCGACAGGGTACCACAATCCGGCATATGAGTCTCCTGCGCAAAGCAGCACCGAGGGTGCAGAGAAAATAGCTGAAAGAGATGTGATATGTAAAGTCCCAAGGAACAAAGAGAGACGCGATAAAGAGAGAAGTGATCAACCAAGTATATCCTTAGATATAGGATGAGGAATAAAGAGATGGAAAGGAGAGAAAGATAAGGCTGATGAGTTAGCACTTATACAGAACAAATGGATGGGTGGTCAGATTTTGTTCAAACTCGATGGTAAGAGCATCGAGGATGTAAGGTAAAGGGAAGACCGAGACGAACAGGACAAAAAGGACAGAGAAACAGAGGAACGATTGAAAGAAGATGGGGCAAAAAGGAAAGATAGACAAAGGCGGGAACGGTTGTATCAAGATGAACAACTGAAAAAGCAGGAAAGCAGAGGAGCAAAGAAAATATGACAACAGACAGAAGGCAATCGAAGAACGAGAAAGACTGGAGAGAAAGAGAGAGGAAGAGGAGGAACATAAATTAAGGGATAAAAGAATACAAAGATGAAGAGAAGAAGAGATACGTAGGGCAAATGAAAGAAGAGATATGAAAAGAAAGGAGGAAGAAAGGGTAAGAGAGGAAGCAAGGAAGCAGAAAGAGTTTGATGATGAAATATAACGAAAGAGGAGAAAGAGAGCACACAATCTTGAACGTGTGGAAAAGGAATTGATGGACCCTAATCCAGTAATGGCATGGGAGGATATAGAAGAGTTCTTCCCAGCAAATGAACCAATAGCAGGTCTGGCTAGAGCAAATCTAGAGGATGAATTTGACTCTAAAAGCATTGGGGACTCCAGCAATAAAGTCTATCATGATATGAGGACTAAGAAAATACTACAGGAAAGGGTAAAAATGACCGACTTGAGAGTACACAGTTGTACGACAAAGAGGGAGCCTCATGTAGTTTTGAGCCTAAAGACCTGTTTTGTCTGAATAGAGATGAAGAGGAGAAAAGTCACACAAGTTGGGGACAGGATATCTCAGACAAGGACAGAGAAACCTACCGTGGGGAGTAGGAAGGTAACGCATGTGGCCCTGAATAATGATTTCCAATGTTTTTCAATGGACAAGGAAGAAAGATGGTCAGATCTAGACCTACCCAAATCTCAGTCATCAGAATCCCTGACACAGCTAGATTCACCTAAAGGGTGATCCCATGGTTAGAGGGGGGATTGGCCACCTTATGTAAGCAGGTTAAGGTCGCTGCCAGGAAGAAGGCAGTGCAGAGCCATTGTCCCTGTTATGAACAGACATATGATGGGGATGAGTGTGAGTTTGAGGTTTCACAGTTTCCCTTGTTAGAGAAAGGAGGAGCCAGGCCACAGTATATACATTGGCCGCAGATGGATAAGGATAACTTAATGTGTGAACTCCCAAGTTTAACTTCTGGCGCTGGGAAATGGATACATGAGTTAGAGAAAATGACAGGGGGAAAAAACGTTATATATAGGGGACATTAAAGGTCTCCTAGTTGTTATCCTTGGTGAGAGAGCTGATGACGTTTGGTCGAGAGCAGGATATTCAAGTTTTACTATATTGAACACTGCTCATGATGGAGCACCGTTCAATAATTGTAGGGCGGCAGTCTGGAAAGCGCTTAGAGTACTGTATCCAGACGTCTCAGATATGGGAGCTATAATGGTGAAAAAGATGCAGGAAGGGGATGATCCTCTTGTTTACATTCAGGGAATTAATTTACAAGGTCAGGGATGAGAATGTATCCACAATAGGACAGCTCACTGGGAGACTTGATGTGTTCAATACTATCTGTGACGCCCAATCCTAAAGAGGAACCGAGAGTTGACGTCAATATAGGAGGCCAATCTTTTTCTTTTTTAGTAGACACGGGTGCAACACGCTCATGTATACGAGAGGGGAAATTTACAATGTCTGGAAATACCATGAATACTAATGGTTTCACAGGAGTTACAAGTAGAGTTCTGTAGAGGAGGTCCCAAACATGACCTGCACCCCTGCCCACCATTTTGAGGTGCCAGGAACGTACTTGCCAAGGTATGTGACGTATGAGGAGCAAATGAACCAACAGAGAGCCATGCTGGGACTCTGACCAGTGTACATAAGAAGAGCCATACCTGTTGAAGCGCCCATAACCAGACAGCCGTGGGCAGCACGGTACCCTATCAGACAGCCGTACCAGCCGCTGAGACGAAATGAAGAGTACCTACAGACGGTCCATGAAGAGACCCAAAGAGCCTTAATGGAAGGCCAGTGGAAATGACACAAGGGCCTGGTCAGACTCGCAAATGAACAAAAACGGCTATCGAAGATAACACGCCAGTGCGAGTAGCTATGAAAATAGATGTAATGGACACAGGAAAGAGACGATGTTAAAACATAAGGAAACGTTGCTATGAGACAAGATGGAAGTAACCAACCAGTTAACGAATGTAAATAGGCTTGGAACGCAAGAAGCTAAGACAACGATACGGCTTGCAATGCTTAGTAGAATAGAGTGGAAAACGCCAACCATATATCTACCTCAATAAGGCACATTATACAAGTGCGACTCCATTTTGTAAAGCAGAAGTATGACCAGGCGGCCAGAGGCCTACTAGGCCAGGTTTCATATTCCAGCGTGAAGCCAGAGAGCAGAGCGGAATCGAAACTCAACAAAGAGCAGCTCATGCCTGGGAATTCGAGGTCAACCCAAGGAAAGGGGGAGAGCAGCAATGCTGGAGAATCGAAACTTTAGAGCATACCAGCCTGCCCCAAGAAGATCAAGGTAAGGGGGGCCCTGGCAGGTGTCGAGGCTAAAGAAGAATCAGATACACGAAAAGCTGGAAACTGAAGCAGATTCATGGTGAATTAACACGTGACCAGCCAGGCGCGAAGAAGTACCACCGCCTGATGTCATCCAGAACCCGAGGATGCCATAACTATTCCTGATAAAAGGCTACAGTTTTGAGGCCATACCCAGCCAACTAAGTGACACATAGCCCAAAGATACTGATTGCTAGAAAGGGGGCAGGCTGAATCCTGGGGCATCAGGCACCTGGGTGTCCATTCTGTATGCTGCTAATTAAAAGTGGAGATTTATGTCTAGTGTCACCTGCCCAATCACAATGGACCAAGTTATCTAGGGTCCTATAGATAGTAGAATCAATGGGACGTCGTACTTGTAGTGGCGTCTATCACGCGTGATGTAGAGGGTTGGACGTAGACGCCCACCCAATAAGAGTTATCCAATTCGCATGCTCTATTACCATATACAGATATAGCACCTATACTTAAGTTACCTTTCCTAACCAATTATATTGCATGACGAGTTTTGTAGAGTTAGACGTCAATGATGACGAGTTTTATGTATAAAAGTTGCTGTTCAACTGAAGTTCGAGGAAGTTAGAGCGAGACAGGTGATCGCAACAATGCTGATTTCCAATTGTTTCCCTGTTTGATGTACTTGTCATTAAACAGACTTCCCTTTGCCAAACTACTGAGTCCTCATTTTTGAGTAGTTTTGGAGTAAGTAAATCCTGCACCCCCATTCTTCACATGGTGCAGCTATCTTGTCCTACAGGTACTAGAGGGTGAGCACTGGCCCATGGGCTCGCCAGTGGATATCTCGCCCTCATGTACACTTGGTAGCATGAGGATGGTTTCGGCCATCGATTATTGATTATTGATTATATAATTTTAAGACACCTATAAACCGACAGCACAAAGTAACTCTAGGCCTTCGGCAATATCACAAGTCCTTTCGCCGTTCCGGCTGAGTAGACTGAGAAGCTTCCCTTGGACAATGATAGTGTAAGTTCATAAAAATCTGTAGTCAGTCTGAAGGAACCTGCTTTTCCAAGCATAACCCTTCTCATTCCCACGGGCAGCCAATCGGACGAAAAGACCGCAAGAGGCTGAAGAGGAAGGGGTGGTGATCCCGAAGCTCCAGAGAGGAAAAAGATGCGACCGGTGAGTGAAACAAAAAACACGTTACTTTAGCAAATGTCTTGTAGGCATTAGAACAAGTAAGGGAAAGGTAACAGAGGGTGGCGGAGAAAAAATAAAATAGTCAGAAGTAGAGAAGACTGTATATATAAGGGGATAATGACTGAAGAATAAGAGATAAAAAGTAGTTACCAGGGGGACAACCGAGAGAAAAGAAATGGTTACCGGGGGACACCCGAGAGAAAACGAATGGTTACCGGGGGGACACCCGAGAGAAAACGAATGGTTACCGGGATAGACACCCGAGATAAAAAGTAGTTACCGGGGGGACACCCGAGAGAAAACGAATGGTTACCGGGATAGACACCCGAGATAAAAAGTAGTTACCAGGGGGACACCCGAGAGAAAACGAATGGTTACCGGGGGGACACCCGAGAGAAAACGAAGGATACCAGGAGGGACACCTGAGATTAAAAAAAATAAGGATTCGCCTTATTCCTGCACTTTAATACAGCGGTCAGAAGAAACGTGAACCCAGAGCCCATATAATAGGGTCGATTAGGCTACGGCAATGATTAAAGACGGCACAAATGGGGTTCGGTTAGGCCCCATGGCGGGGTATTAATTAGAAGGCAGGTATATGTGTGACCAGCTGGTGTCCGTCTACTCTGTCAAGTGTCTGTCATATGTGTTCTGTTTTATGTAGAATGTAAGAAGAACTGTATCTTTGACTGTTTAAAATGAAATTTGGTTTTACGCGATTCCGTAACTGAGAGGGAATCGGCAATGGATTGATGTTCTTGAGTAAATTGAGAGTATAACATTTTGGCGGGAAAAGATTGGATTGGAGCTTGCGTATTTGGTGCTTGCTCATACTATTGGAAGGATAAAAACTGCATAAATATTGTTGGTGATGAAATTGAGAATGGATGAGGTTACCCCACTTGCGCATCTGTGTAAGCAGTTACCCAAACATGCACCTAAACTTAAAAAGTACAGCACAGAGATGTTTATGCTTTGGCCACAGAATGGGTCCCTATCTAAAGCCGTCTTACAACATATGACGATTTACCTACATGCCACTTACACAGGCAAAAAATTTGAGAAACGCCTCGCTGTTCTAGAACTGTGGAAAATGTTCAAACGGACGAAGGAGGAAGAACCGCCCGCAGGCTGGATATTAAACGTATGCACGGAGGGGGGTGAGACGCCTACCGCACCACCAGCCCCGCCTGAGCCAGCCATCGAGGGAAGTAAGTCAGAGGGACTCTACCCGCTAAGAGAACTTAAGGCAGCCACGGGGTATAGCAACCCCGCATATGAGTCACCTACGTACAGTAGTGATGAAGTCAAAGAGAAGGACCAGGAAATTAATCTTGCCTCTGCAGTCCCGAGGGACAAGGAGAGACACAATGATGAAGGGAAGGACCAGGCACAGAGTTGTGCATCTCTCGTTAAGGAGAGAGAGGGAAAGAAATGGGAAGGAAGTGAAAACAGAACCGATGAGATAGCATTCGCGAAAGACGAATGGATGGGAGGTCAGATATTGCTGAAGCTGGATGGAAAAGGAAGTGATGATATAAGGCGGAGAGAGAGACGCCTGATGAGGTACAGAGAATGGAAAAAGAGAAGGAAAAGGAAATTTGGGAGGCAAGAACAACTATATTGCGAAGAGCAAGGAATACTGGTCAGTCGCACACAATACGCATCTTATGAGAAGTACAGGCAGAACATGCAAAAGTTGGAGGAAGAGCAAAGAGTATGTGAGAAGAGAGAGAAGAGAAGAGAAGATGAGGAAGTTAGAAGGGCAAAGGAACGTAGAAACGAAAGGATGAGGGAAGAAGATAAGGCTAGAGAAGAAGTGAGGAAGCGAAAGAAAATAGATGAGGAAATAGAACGTAAGCACAGACAGAGGGCACGAGATCTTGAATATTTGGAGCGGGAAGTTAAAAAACCCAATCCTGTTGTAGAGTGGGAAGACATAGAAGAATTCTTTCCTGAAAATGACTCGGTACCAGGTACGATGGGGCAGATATTGAGGATGACTTCGACACCAGAAGCATCGGGGAAACGATTCATAAAATATACAATGAGATGGGGTTGGAACAGATATGGAAGGAAAGATGACCGCTTGGAGAGCACTCAGCTATATGACACTGAGGATGTCACTCGAAGTAGTGGGAGCAGGGGACTGTCCCTAGACAGACTGGAGATTGGTCAGAATGAAGAAGATGCAAGGAGTTGCGTGAACTGGGAAAAATCAGCATCTGACTCTGGTGAAGAGACAGAGGACGAGGCACATGATGAAGGGAGACGGCGCAAAAAGCGACTTCCATGGGACCAAGTTGTATGGTGGTTTGACGCTAGCGATTCTACAAATAGGACACCAAAGTTTGTTGCGCAGTCCGGCAGACATGGAGGAGCAACCCACGGTCAGAGGGGGGCATCAGGACCTGCCTTTACAGACAGATTAAGGGCATTGCCAGGTAGACGACAAGGCGGGAATGCTACCCTGGTGGAGGATAAGAGAACTATGGGAAGAGAGAAGGAAGACTGCGCATTCCAATTCCCACTGCTAGAAAAGGGGGGCGCAAGACCACAATATATTCCATGGCCACACATGGATCGAGAAAACCTGAAAAATAAGCTTGCAATGCTGACATCGGGAGCTGGGAAATGGATACATGAGTTAAAGAAAATGACAGGGGGTGTCACCTTAGCTATAGGGGACATTAAGGGCCTCCTGATCGCCATACTTGGTGAAAGGGCAGACGATGTATGGAAACGGGCTGGGTACCCTCGAGTAACCATAATTAACACTTGCCATGACGGAGCGCCCTTTAACAATTGTAGAGCAGCAGTGTGGAAAGCGCTACGAACGTTATACCCTGACACTTCCGATATGGGAGCTATAATGACTCGGAAAATGAAAGAGTCAGAGGATCTGTTGATTTATATCCAGAATTTTCAAGACGCATGCGTGCTTGAAACGCATGAGTCTTGGACGAAATCTATCGCTGTTTTCTACCACATATTATGCCAGGGGTTGCCTTAATCGGTGCAAAAGCAGCTCAAGAAATTTGTAGGAGTAGAAGCTAAACCTTGGGCCGAAATACAAGAAAAGAACCGAAAAAAAGAGGCAACACGTAAGGGTGAAGAGGCGAAGCTAGTGCAAAAGAAACTCTCAAAGTATGTTCTCGAGGGAGCCATGCTGACAAGCCCACCTGAACCAAGCACTCAACAAGCCAACAACGCAGAATAACCAGTGTAGCGTGGGAATTTACCCGAGGGGTATGGGTTTCGGAGGAAGAGGATGGCAGAGTAACCAGGGTGGGTTTCGAGGTAACCAGGGAGGTTTTCAGGCTAACCAAGGTGGATTTCAAAATGTGCAGATGGGCAGTCCAGCTACGCCAGATGGACAAATGACCCGACCACTGCCAGTGTGTTGGCTGTGTGGAATGACAGGACATTTGGCGCATGTGTGCAGAATCCAAGGCATGTGGCAAAATGGCCAAAGAAGTGGGGCAGGCATGCTGAATCTGCCTGCCGTCCCACAACAGGGCGGTGCACATAATTACACAGTGCAACAGCAGGCGTCAGGGTTGCAGCAAGGTGTGCAGCAAGTGGTTCAACCCTCGAACATGGGGAACTTGCCACAGGGACAATCCCAGAAGGCACCGCCACAAATGCCTCAGGGCACTAACTCCGGAGGGGGAGTCAACCCTGGAAATGGGGGAAAACCCCAAGTATACAGTGGGCCGAACCTATATATGAAATAGGACAACTCACAGGGGCCTCTGATGTGCTTTTTCCTATCAGTGACACCAGACACTAATAGGGAACCTAGGGTGAATGTCGTCAAAGGGGGAAAAGAATATTCCTTCTTAGTTGACACGGGTGCAACGCGCTCGTGGATACGAGAAGGCAAGTTTTCCTTGTCCAGCGAGGCCATAGATACTCAGAGTTTCACAGGAGCTCACAGTAGAGCTCCCTTTACAGACATGCTCCCAGTCTCTGTAGGAGAGTCCAAAATGAATGTACCCTTATTGTATTCACGTCAGACACCAGTAAACATCCTGGATCGGGACTTGATGACAAAGTTGAATATGACAATCTCGTTTACCGAGAATGGTATAGTTGCTCCACTCCAGGAATGCATTATTCAAATGTATGCAAAATGATTAGCGCATACTCAGGAAGCATAGCCATGAGAGCTATACCCTTAGAACCAGAAGTCTTCGCATATGGCGTGCGGGTGATTATGGCGGGATTGCCAGGCCTCGCAGATAAAACTATGAGAACCCCTGATGAATTCCTATTCAGACCAAGAATACCCATGCATTTGGAAGAAGGACAAGTGTTTCCCTTAATGATACAATCTGCCGCAGTGCGAGGGAAAGTGGCATTGGTTGAAGGATGCGATGACAAAGGGAGACAATGGTGCACGATTATCGCCATCGAAGAAGGGTACCGAATGACTGATGTCACTGATGACGATCTGTTTGAAGAACACCATGACCTAGAAGAGACAAGGGTGGAAGTGAGTCTCATATTTTGGGTCAAAATGATCAAACAGGAAGTGCCACAAAGAATGATGTTGCCAGTGATACGTCCAGAATACTTTGATGATGACATGGCCCAAGTACCAGTCACAGTATGGACTACAGGGCCTTATGACATTGACCTCTTGAAGGGGGTAGGAGAAGTGAAAATTAAATTGAAACCAGGAGCAATTCTACCAAGAGCGTGACAATATCCCACGTCCAGAGAAGTGGATGAAGGGATTGCGAAGGCAATTTCCGCCATGATGGAGAAGGGCATCCTAGTGACATCGGAACCACCCTGTAATACAGTGATTTACCCCGTCAAGAAATCGAAAGGAGGGTCTTGGTGTTTAATCCAAGATTTAAGGGAATTAAACGATATTGTTGAAGCCGAGTTCCCACTAGTCCCTAATCCATCCACAATTTTATGCAACATACCCACTGAGGCAAAATATTTCATGGTGATTGACTTGAAAAATTCATTTTTCTCAATCCCGTTGCACCGCGATTCGCAAGACCTGACATCATTTACTTTCAGACAAATGCATCTGAAAAGCACAAGATTGCCACAGGGGTATTGTGAGTCTCCGTCCATTTTCAACAGAGTCCTGCAAATGGACCTAAGCAATATTGCGGTAAACAGTGTTGTTTTGTAGTATGTGGATGACATTCTGATCTTCAGCGTCACTGAGGAACAATGCAGGCGTGACTCCGTCCAGCTACTGACTATCTTAGCTGAGAAAGGATATAAAGTTGATAAGGAAAAATTACAATACTGTCAACAAGAGGTGCTATACATAGGCCAGCAAATCTCACATGAGGGGAAAAAGGTAACCCCAGAAAGGGCTGAAGCTATCATGAACACGGCTAAGCCACTCATGATAAAACAAATGCAAAGCTTCCTAGACCTGTGCAATTATGTCAGAGCATGGGTCTTTGATTACAGCTCGTATACCAAGCCCTTGCTTCAGTTCCTAAAAAAGGCCCAGGCGACAAAAGAAAAAATTGAATGGACTGAGGCAATGGAGAAGGGGTTTGCAGATCTCAAGGGGGTGATTTGTAAGGCCCCGGTTCTAGGGATCCCAAATTATGCAGAGGAATTCTACCTGTTCTCACACACCGATGGTAATTTTATGACAGCAGTACTTGCTCAGCGAACCTCGCTGGGGTATAAGCCCCTGGCGTATTACAGCGAGAGTCTGGACCCGGTTATGAGAGGCTACTTCCCATGCGAACAAAATCTTGCTGCCGCCACATTCGCCATCGAGAAGGCATCATCCATAGTGATGGGGTTCTCCATGACTTTGTATGTCGAGCACTCACATATCGCCATACTAGAAAAACCAAAGGGCACACTGACTTCTCAGAGAGCATCCGCCTATGAGGTGATTATCTCTAACCCATCGATCAAAATAGTTCGATGTAAAACTGTAAATCCAGCCACGTTCATAGATGAACCAGTCACAGAGGGAGAACCTATACATGACTGTGCAAATTACAAGGAATTCTATGATGAAATCCACAGGGTAAAAGAAAATGCCCTGGCAGGTGGTGAGATCGTGTTCATTGACGGTTCTTCGAGAATCGACCAAGAAGACGGACAAAGATATACAGGCGTTGCCGTAATAAAACACATGGCAAACGGAGAATTCCAAGTACTCGTTAGTGCACGAATGCCATCTCATTATTCAGCACATGCTGCAGAATTATTGGCGTTGATACTCGCCATTGTGAATCATGCAGACCAGGAAGTAACGGTGTACAGTGACTCCGCCTATGTGATGTCCACAGTGCATGCAGGACTAGCGCGATGGAAAAGGAGGGTCCACCTCCGAGCAGACGGCACGCCAGTGCAACATGCAGCCTTATTGGACAGGTCGATAAAAGCACTACAGCTCCCAGTGGGCATAGCAGTTGTGAAATGCGTCGCCCACACCAAAGGGACGGATTTCATGTCTCGTGGAAACCATGAAGCGGACACGGAAGCCAAGCGTATGGCATCCAAGAGTGAAACAATCATGGATGTGGAGGTGGCACGTACCCATAAGAGGATGATGGTAGCACGAGCCACACCCGAGGCCTATAGCAACATGGGGCAGACTCAGCTAATGGAGCTCCAGGGGGAGGCACCTCAGAAGGAGAAACATTTATGGAAGTGTCGTGGGTGCTCTTTAAGCCCCTTTGACGGATTGTGGAGGTAAGACAGCACTGGTAAACCAGTAATGCCTGTCGCCCTACTGAAGGTAGCATTGGAGCAATGACACTACCCTATACATATGACAAAAGAAAATCTCGCTGCAACGCTCGCAGAAGACTGGTTTACACTGAATTTAGCAGAGCATGTTCACCGCTGGGCACACATTAAAGGTAATTAGAGGAGTAATCCCCCGGCCAAATGGGCCTTTTCGGCATCTGCATGTCGATTACATCGACATGATCCAAGTATGCAACGGGTACAGATATTTAATTGTGGTGGTGTGTCCATTCTCTAGATGGATGATGTGATGATGTGATAGGTTATTTATAACGCGCTTAATACCCAGAAGTTTCTAAGCGCGGACCCGGGGATCGAACTTGTGTTGCTCCATGATGCATTGCTGTCATGCCTGCTGGACATATCTCTGGACCGGGAACAACCTCTCCATACAGAATGAGTTACGCCCGTAGAACTGCTAGACCTTTCTATTCGAAATGGAGGTTGTTTGATGCATTGCCAGGAAAACGACGTCTGCATTTTTCACGTCTTTAAATTCACGTGACTTAGTTCCGTCACGTGTATTACGGCAGTACGTAAATAAGCAGCGTGGAAACGTCGCTCGCTGCTTCTGATTAAATCATTTTTGGCGTTTTTGTAGCTGAACTCTGGACCTGCATCCTCGCATTCCCTTCAGCAACTTCTTTGGCCTTTTGTAGCGTATTTTCCTCCACATGCTATTTCCTGGAGCCGTGTATCCTGTTCGCGTGCCAAATCTCCATGCGGACGCTGTCTTCAAGCGCGGCTGTCCTGGGCTGCGTGTATCCTGTTTGCGTGCCAAATCTCCACGCAGACGCTGTCCTCAGGCGCGGCTGTCCTGGGCTGCGTGTGTCCTGTTTGCGTACCAAATCTCCACGCGGACGCTGTCTTCAAGTGCGGCTGCCCTGGGCTGCGTGTATCCTGTTCGCGTGCCAAATATCCACGCGGACGCTGTCTTCAAGCGCGGGTGTCCTGGGCTGTGTGTATCCTGTTCGCGTGCCCAATCTCCACGCGGACGCTGTCTGCATGCGCGGCTGTCCTGGGCTGCATGTATCCTGTTCGTGTGCCAAATCTCCACGCGGACGCTGTCTTCAAGCGCGGCTGTCCTAGGCTGCGTGTATCCTGTTCGCGTGCCAAAACTCCACACGCAAACGCTGTCTCCAAGCGCAGCTGTCCTGGCTGCGTGTACGCTGTCGCGTGCAATCCTGCATGTGGTTTTCTGAACTACTTTGAACCTTTGGTACCTGTGATAGTTAACAGGTGAACATCTAATTTTTGTTCTTCTTGGGAAGAAAGTATTTCACGAACTATTGGAAGGTGATTGTGCACAGTACTTTGGACGCTATCCTGTGGTGCACCAACCCGGTATCTAGCGTGAGCCTCGTGCCGTTCGGGATAAGTCTCCCTCACTAATCTTCCCCTCCTTTGTCGTTGGTTCAACTCCTGGCTTCTTCAAGAGACTTTTGTTGGATACTTCAGTTTTTGCCATAAGGTCAGTGTTTTGAATTAATGCTAATACTGTGCTATCATAGTGAGTTGAGGTTGGGACAGTTTCTTATGATACTTTATCTATCCTAGGCTGACTTCTGATACAAAACCCACGCCCTTTCCAGTGATCCATCTCTCTGCCTGTTTCATCAGTCAGAGAGTTGTATCATTTGGAAGGTCTAATTTGACTTACCTACAATCAAGTCGTGTGAAAAAGGATCCGGAAGAGCCCTACAAATTGTATTCTTTTTTGGTTACCGTATCCTTTTCTATTGATACATTGGTGATTTATGACAGAATCAGAAGCCATGCAGGGTACGGATCCTTTAACGGTTTTGACTCAGTTAATCACCGACTTGAGAAATTAAATGATTACGGCACAGGACATGCTACGGCATCGAATGGATGTTATGCAAGATGCCATGCATGCCACTCCTCAGGGAGCACAGGTTCCAGTAGCCACTGCATCTGGATCTGGGACTACGGCACCATCATTATCACAGGAAACTCTTAAAGTGGTTATGCCAACACAGTTTCCCTTGGCTCCTCAGGAAAGGTTAACAGGTGATCCTAAAACCTATAGAACTTTTGTTAATCAGTGCCGACTCCATTTCCTTTGCCGGCCTAATTCGTTTCCCGACCTAACTACTAAAGCAGAATTTGTGCTTTCCCATTTGGGGGGTACAGCTGCTGCTTGGGCTAATCCTTTATTGGAATCAAATAGTCCTTTGTTGTACGATTGCGATGATCTTCTGGCTGCTATGAGTAAAGTCTTTGATATGCGCTACGCTACTCAAGTCACAGATCTGGAGTTGCTGAGTCTACAAGGCAGTCAACCTCTGTTGGCTTACATCGCCCGATTCAACCAATTAACAGCCGAAACCCAATGGCCTGAAGACAAGAAGACGGCTGTTTTCTACAAGGGTCTTTCAGAAGAACTCAAAGATGCCTTGTCCACGGTCCCAGTGGTTCCTACAGGCTTCTCAGAATTTCTTGATTTGATTCTACAAATTGACGCCCGAAGAAATGCTCGCAAATGAGAGAGAAAACCTTTCCTGCATGCACCGGTTCGTTCTGAGACACCGGCAGCTTCTTCGAATGATCCTGAACCAATGCAAATTGGTGCTGTGAGAGGCCGGTTGTCTAGAGCAGAAAGAGAGAACCGAAGAAAAAACAATTTATGTATGTATTGCGGTTTATCTGAGCATTTACTGGCGGCATGTCCTAAAAAACCAGTTAAGCCTTTGGGAAACGCCAAAACTCAACAATAGCAGGAGTCCCTGTGTCGAGTGTTACATCGGACTCCCATACATTTCCAGCGCACGCACCTATAGCTGTTGAGATGACTTTACGTTTTGATGATCAAGAATTGGTTTCCAAAGCTATGGTTGATTCTGGAGCCACTAATAATTACATCGATATCACATATGCCAAGAAATGTTCTATACCCCTTGTAGACAAGAACAAACCTGAAACAGTTAATATTGTGGATGGATCGGTCTTGATTTCCGGTATGGTAACTCAGGAGACTGTACCTATTCAGATGACTTTATTAAATGGTCATTCGGAGGAAATAGTCTTCGATGTCATTGCGGCTCCTCAGTCCAAAATATTACTTGGACTTGCCTGGTTGACTCTTCATAATCCCACCATTGACTGGGTTACGGGATTGATCCAATATCCTTCCGTTTTTTGCAATGAACATTGCTTTACCATTCATGAGGTGTCAAATAAATCACATATTTTGGCCTTTATGGAGAGAATTTCCACTATTAGTTTGGTACATCAGAGTGGTACACATATACCAAGTGAATATACAAAGTTTGCTGATGTGTTTGACAAACGCGAGGCAGAACAGCTGCCTCCACATAGGCAGTATGACTGTCCAATTGAACTAACTCCTGGAGCTAAAATCCCTACTGGTCGAGTCTATTCTTTAACTCCCAAAGAAGATGTTGTCTTGAAAGAATACATCGATAAAGCTCTTGATATGGGATTTATACGGCCATCTCAATCGCCTGCTGCCTCTCCTTTATTCTTTGTTCCGAAGAAAGAAGGAGATCTAAGGCCCTGCATTGATTACAGGGCTCTTAACGACATCACCATAAAGAATCAGTACCCTTTAACACTGATAAATGTTCTGTTAGATCAATTAGGAACTTCCAGGTACTTCTCTAAATTGGACTTGCGCAGAGCTTACAATCTGGTTCGCATTCGTGAAGAAGACGAATGGAAGACCGCTTTTAAGACGCGGTACGGCCTTTATGAATATTTAGTGATGCCTTTTGGTCTTTGTAACGCTCCCGTCACATTTCAATTCTTCATGAACGATATCTTCAGAGATATGATGGACCAATTCGCTGTGATTTACTTAGATGACATTTTGATATATTCATCGTCTTTTCCAGAACATGTTAAACACGTGTTAGCTGTCTTACAAAGACTCCGAGAGAACAAGCTTTTTGTTAAAGCCGAGAAATGTGTCTTTCATACACAAGAAGTGGAATTTCTTGGTACGACATTACCAATCAAGGTGTTCGAATGAGTCGTTCCAAAGTGAAGGCCATATTGAATTGGCCCGTTCCACACAATGTCAAGTCAATACAGTCATTCTTAGGTTTTGCGAATTTTTATCGCAGATTTATTCGTTCTTTCTCCAAAACAGTGGCCCCATTGACAGCTTTAACTAGTTCCAAAGTTCCATTCTGTTGGAACCAGAATGCTCAAGCATCTTTTGAGAGGTTAAAGGAAGCATTTACCACTGCACCTGTACTTCAACATCCTGATCTGGATTGTCAGTTTATCGTTGAAGCAGATGCTTCCAGTGTCGCTACAGGAGCTGTACTTTCGCAAGTTTGTGCAGAAACCAAGGAGGAGCATCCAGTTGCTTTCTTCTCACGTAAGCTTACCTCATATGAACAGAACTATACTGTCACTGAGCGGGAATAACTTGCAATCAAGGATGCTTTCCGAGAATGCCGACATCATCTTCTTGGGGCCAAACATCAGGTGCTGGTGTACTCGGATCATAGAAATCTTCAGGCCTTCAAAACTATGAAATGTCTTACAGCTAGACAGGCTAGATGGCATGTCTTTTTTGCTCAATACAATTTCCAGATTACTTATCGCCCTGCCAGACAACATGTCAAGTCGGATGCTTTGTCTCGCATCGGTGAAGAGGTGAAGGAAGAACCATTGGTGCAAAATAAGTTGTTGGCAGATCATGTGATATGTAGTTGTTCTGCATAACCTTCCATAAAAAACGAGTTACAGGAGTGGGTGAAACAAAATCCACAATTGATTCAGGGATTGAATCTTGATATATACAATGGTTTGGCTTTCAAACTAGGAGTACTCTATTTACGAACTATTACCACTCGGAACAAGGCCCTCAGTTGGGCTCATGATTCCTTGACTGCAGCCCATCCTGGACAGAAGAAGACCCTAGAGTTGCTTAAAAGATGGTGTTGGTGGTCGTCCATTACACAAGATGTTATAAATTATGTTTCAACATGTTCTGTATGCATTCAATGCATGAACACTCCTGGCAAACCAGTGGGTTTACTCCAGTCCCTACCTGTTCCTCAAAAACCATGGGACATGATATCAATGGATTTTGTGGTAGAACTTCCAAGAAATAATGGCTACGATACCATATGGGTTGTGGTGGACTACTTTACAAAATTGGCTCTTTTTATTCCCTGTATTGGTTTACCAACAGCTGCTGGTCTGGCTGATTTATTCATCCGGCATATATTCCGTTTTTTTGGTCTACCTTCAGTGATAATCACGGACAAGGGCTCACAATTTGCATCACGTTTTTGGAGAGCACTAAATTCGGCATTACTAATTGATGACATGTTGTCTAGTGCTTATCACCCTCAAACGGATGGACAGACTGAGAGAGTCAATAGCACTATGGAACAATATCTGCGATGTTTGTGCCTGCAGTTTCAGTCAGATTGGCTCAATGTCCTGCCGGCAGCAGAGTTTGCTTATAATAATTCCTACCATAGTGCCATAGGTACTTCGCCTTTCTATGCTCTGTATGGGCAACACCCTCGATCCATTCCTTTGGATTCCAGTTTGTCTTTGGATACTCCTGCAGCAGGACGTAATATTAGAGATATAAAGAGTCTACAGACGAAAGTTAAGCAGCAATTGGAGCAAGCTAAAAACGAGATAAGACCTATGCCGATGCTCATAGAATCCCTGCACCTGTCTACAAAGCAGGTATGAAGGTGTGGCTGTCCACAAAAAACTTGAGGATACCCGGTAAAAAGAAATTGTTGCCTAAATACATCGGGCCATATGAAGTGCTCCACGTTATAAATCTGGCTGCTGTCCGTCTGGCATTACCACAACGGTGGCGAGTGCATCCTGTATTCCACGTGTCACTCATCAAACCGTGCTCTGAGGCTACTAGATTGCCTATACGGCCTGTTGCTATTTCTGTGAAAGGTTCAGACGAATATGAGGTACAGGACATTCTGGACATGAGGCTACGTTCTGGGAAGCCGTATTATCTGGTGGATTGGAAAGGCTATTGTCCCGAGGATAGATCCTGGGAAACTCTGTCCAACATTCATGCTCCTGCTTTATTAAGGCGATTCCACTCGAAAAGGGGAGAGGTTGCTCCTTTGGGGGGTGGCACTGTCATGCCTGCTGGACATATCTCTGGACTGGGAACAACCTCTCCATACAGAATGAGTTATGCCCATAGAACTGCTAGACCGTTCTATTCGAAATGGAGGTTGTTTGATGCATTGCCAGGAAAACGACGTCTGCATTTTTCACTTCGTTAAATTCACGTGACTTAGTTCCGTCACATGTATTGCGGCAGTACGTACATAAGCAGCGTGGAAACGTCGCTCGCTGCTTCTGATTAAATCATTGTTGGCGTTTTTGTAGCTGAACCTTGGACCTGCGTCCTCGCATTCCCTTCAGCAACTTCTTTGGCCTTTTGTAGCGTATTTTCCTCCACACGCTATTACCTGGAGCCGTGTATCCTGTTCGCGTGCCAAATCTCCACGCAGACGCTGTCTTCAAGCATGGCTGTCCTGGGTTGAGTGTATCCTGTTCGCGTGCCAAATCTCCACGCGGACGCTGTCTTCAAGCGCAGCTGCCCTGGGCTGCGTGTATCCTGTTTGCGTGCCAAATCTCCACGCGGACGCTGTCTTCAAGCGTGGCTGTCCTGTTCTGCGTGTATCCTGATCACGTGCCAAATCTCCACGCGGATGCTGTCTGCAAGCGCGACTGTCCTGGGCTGCGTGTATCCTGTTCGCGTGCCAAATCTCCACGCGGACGCTGTCTTCAAGCGCAGCTGCCCTGGGCTGCGTGTATCCTGTTTTCGTGCCAAATCTCCACGCGGACGCTGTCTTCAAGCGTGGCTGTCCTGTTCTGCGTGTATCCTGATCACGTGCCAAATCTCCACGCGGATGCTGTCTGCAAGCGCGACTGTCCTGGGCTGCGTGTATCCTGTTCGTGTGCCAAATCTCCACGCGGACGCTGTCTTCAAGCGCAGCTGTCCTAGGCTGTGTGTATCCTGTTTGCGTGCCAAAACTCCACACGCAAACGCTGTCTCCAAGCGCGGCTGTCCTGGCTGCGTGTACGCTGTCGCGTGCAATCCTGCATGTGGTTTTCTGAACTACTTTGAACCTTTGGTACCTGTGATAGTTAACAGGTGAACTTCTAATTTTTGTTCTTCGTGGGAAGGAAGTATTTCACGAACTATTGGAAGGTGATTGTGCACAGTACTTTGGACGCTATCCTGTGGTGCACCAACCCGGTGTCTAGCGTGAGCCTCGTGCCGTTCGAGATAAGTCTCCCTTACTAATCTTCCCCTCCTTTGTCGTTGGTTCAACTCCTGGCTTCTTCAAGAGACTTTTGTTGGATACTTCAGTTTTTGCCATAAGGTCAGAGTTTTGAATTAATGCTTATACTGTGCTATCATAGTGAGTTGAGGTTGGGACAGTTTCTTATGATACTTTATCTATCCTAGGCTGACTTCTGATACAAAACCCACGCCATTTCCAGTGATCCATCTCTCTGCCTGTTTCATCAGTCAGAGAGTTGTATCATTTGGAAGGTTTAATTTGACTTACCTACAATCAAGTTGTTTGAAAGAGGATCCGGAAGAGCCCTACCAATTGTATCCTTTTTGGTTACCGTATTCTTTTCTATTGATACATTGCTTCCAAGGTGATCACGTTGACACTGAGCTATCCTCCTGAGACGATAGAAGCAGGTCCCTGTACACACCCAGACTCTACCCGTGCTGCCAAATTTCTGGTGAGGGAAGTGTTCTCTACTGGGGGGTGTGCGAGGTAATGAGGTCAGATAATGGGGCTCCTTTTGTCAATTCAGTGTTCGAGCAGATCAGCTTGTTGCTTGGTATAAAGCACAAGTTCTCGTCGGCGTATCTTCCGGAGGGGAATGACATATGTGAATGGCTCAACGGCTTGTTAAAGGAGAGGATAGCCAAGCTGAAACTCACATTAAGAAAGGGATGGCTGCACTGTCTACCACTGGCATTGTATGCCCTTCAGAACCAACCAGGCTCCGACCATCATCTCACACCGCACAAGATAGTCACTGGCAGAAGGATGAGGACCCCTCTTACCCCCCGAGATAGAGCTAGATGTGATGCCCAGCCAACAAAAGAGGTCTTGGGGACAGAGATGCAGGAATACCTGAACTGTATGACATCCAGCGTCCGTGTCATTTCAGGCCAGCTGCAGCGATGGTGAAAAGGGTGCAGCACAGTACAAAACACAACAGGAAGTGCTGAAACAGACACCACGCAAGGTTTATGTGTGCCTCTCATCTTACCTGGTGATGCTGTGCTTATAAGGAACTTCACAAGAAAAAGGTGGGACGAGCCACGATTTAATGGCCCTTTCATCGTGGAGGACTGCACTCCTTCAACCGTCAAGCTTCAAGGAAGGAGGACGTGGCTCTTACTAAATGACATTAAACATTACATAGGGTGAGCCCTCCAACTGCATCTAACCACGAAGAAACCAGAGACAACAGGGAAGAACCTCAGCACGTGCAGACAAGATCCATGGCGAGGAAGAAGGATGCATGAGCAGCAAAATAAAAGCAAATGAACTCTGTTTTAAATTGTGGCTTTTAACCAGGACATCTCCTCAGACCTGGGAAGGGTGATAAACAACAATAATACGGACACTCTGTGCACCACAGTTGCAGGGTAAAGAGAAGCGCATCCAGAGCCACAACTAAGTTGATAACATGAACTTTTGAATCAAATCACCCAAGCAGTGTGAAAAACTAAGCATCTGATAGACTACAGACAAGACATTTCTGAGAGCGTTAAACAGTATCCACAAGCAACCAGCGTCAAGACGTCGTTTAAAGAACTTATGGTATCTCCCAGACCTCAAGTGGGATGTGCTCACGTATTTCCAGTTGGTGGTGATATCATATCCGTCCCTCGTAGGGAGAGAAACCAGTGTAACAGACTTTATTGAAGACCCTGCTAACAAGAAAGTAATCTGGCAACTGCTGACTGTCATCGCGGAGGCTTTCGCCGAGCTACCCGAGCACAGTGAAAAGGACACAAATGCTTCCACCACCGGCAGACATTGAAGAACTCACCTTCACGTTGTTCTTTCAAATAATCGAGAAAAGCCCGGGACTCTTCGGGGAGAACGACTGATACACGCACATTCATCAGAGATCCAAGAAACATTGAACGACTAAACCAGCTGTGGACTAAGCTAAACTATCTAGTGGCAATCCATGCAGCAGGAAAGTGCAGAGACTGTTCGAGTCAAAAGAAAAGCTTGTGATCAGGATCCAGCAAAACAGGACAAATGTCCCTATCACCTGAGGACACCCAGCTGGCACACAACGTCCTGTTCAGACTAGTCAACTATCCAGAAATGGTGGGAAGGCCTGCAGATGTTGACGTCATCACCTTCCTCAGAGATCCAGCCAACATCCCACACATGGGCACACTCCTCCACGACATTGTACTCCAGATAGAGCTATCTAACTTCCAGCGAACATACCTTAGGAGGTTCCAGTGAGACTTTCCGTCGTGGGACAGATCTAGGAGACAGAGAGCTAGTGCTTAACTTTCCGCTGTGGGACAGATCGAGAAGAGCGGAAACGAGAACACCATCTTGTTTTTCATTTTTCTTTTCTTTTTCAATTTTTCTTATTTTTATTTTTATTTTTCATGTTCACTTTTATTTTTACTTTTACAACATTTTATTTTTGTGTGATTTTTAGCAGTTCCAACTTTTCATTCCTTTATATTGAACAGGTTCCAGCATGTCCTCAGGACCAAAGCAAATTTGAGGAGTGCACTGGAAGTTGACCTATTATAGATATGCATAATGAATGTGACGTGCCAAAGATTCTAGCCTAACATTTTTCCATAGTCTAGCAAAAGAACTGTACTACGTATCCAGAGACCACCGTCATCACTCGCAAGAGTGGGAACACGTGAGAAGCACTCGTCACTTTAGTAATCCACGTACTCTTGAGCAACGTAATCGGAGTGAAAAAATAATTAAACGTTTGTAATTGACTTATGCTTGAAATGGGGGCCCAGAACAGTAACCTAGTCCTCCCAGAGGCAGAGGGTGCCCTGACTTCCCTGGAAGAAAATGCTGCAAGTTGTCCTATAGAACGATAATGTGCATATGCATAGTTATTATTATTGTTTTTTGTCATTAACCATCAGAACCGCATTCTCTAATGGTGCACGAAGCGCCCCAATGTCCGTGCACCTGCCAGATAATGAACGCCTGGGTCCCACGAAAGCACCCAGACCCTATATAGTTATTCCAGTTCCAAGAAAACCTGATGGTAAAGTTAACAAACTAAAATTAAATGTTATTAACAGTGATTCATACACATTTGAGATGGTGAATGAAGGAAAAAGCTTGAGACAGGGTCAGCACGGAGTGAATGAAAATGCAGCACTGACCACCGCACGCACCCACACACTGAATGCACATGAACAAGGGCAAGTGTCTATGGTGCAGGGCCTCAAACGAAGGCAACAGAGAAAATGAGACTGCCTGCCGAACAACCAGTTCCAGAAAATAGTGGAAGTAACCAAGAAGAACCAAGTGAGAGACCAAAGAGAGAGGGCATAGCAAAATCCCTCAAAAGAACAGAGGTAGCCACAAAGGAACTCACAGAGAAAACACAAATGCTGATAGATTAATTGTTCCCATTCGTAGTCAGAGCAAAGAAACTGCACGAGGAGCTGAAAAATAGAACTACAGAGACCATAACAACAAGCACGCCAGCTCCGGCGCTAGGAACAAGCACCAGGCCCACGACACAGCCACGCGTTGGAGATCTGGTGAGCCAATGGTGGTTAGAGAACATCTATGAAAGATTACAAAAGGAAAGGAAAAGAAACGCAAAACCTTCTCCTACCCCAGCGATACAGCCAAGGCAGCCTGCTCCACCAAGACGCCCAGAGTGGAAAAGCAGCACAGACGCTTTTAAAGACATAGTAATAGCAAACTACAGAAGAACGCTGAGAATCAGGAGAAGCCTGCATGAAGATAACAATGAACTCAACTATTACCTGGACAGCACAGCCCATCTCGGAAACAACATATGGTACCAGCACATGAAGGAAGTAGGACGAAGGCAGTCAGAAGGAGAATGCTTCGTCTGTGCACTCTTACCATACAGCATGGGAAAATCTAAGATCTTTGTAGCTGCAGAAATTCATGTCCCTACAGCACATTGTATGTCACACCTAGCAATGTGCAACATCAGAGGACAATTTATGGGGAGAGACGCCTCACTGATATGGGCCACTGAAAAGGATTACCCAGATGAAGATGGCTACGTCCAGGACTTTAAAACAAGAAACAGGGCGCACACCAGGAATCACGTGATCAGGTACGAGAACCCTGGTATCAAAGGATCAGGAGTAAGATGGGAGATAAACCCGAAACTGAAAGTTCAAGGAAAAACTGCAGAAGAGGCTCAAATTTGGAAGAACAGAGGCCAAATGCAGATTTGGGGTACAGTGGTTTCCCCAGATGGATAGGAAGAAGGAGTAGTGATCTGGCGATCTTGGATGGTCCTTGGAGCCTGTCGAGAAGCAATAGAGAATTCGCAGAGGTTATGCAAACCTCTATGGCCAAAGTTGGTAAAATTGCTGACATGGGTCGAGGACAGAGGAGGACCCCTGCAAATAGTACCACTGAAAAGCCCGAAACTATGCTTCAGAAGCAACGGCACGAGAAAGATGGGGGAGAATCAAAACTGCGGATGAGTCTTTGAAGCCCCAGGAATGACACAAGGAACCCCAGTTATTATAGACCATTACTGGGCGTGTGGATCCAAGGCATATATAATACTACCGAAGAACTGGGGAGGCATATGCACACTGGTGAATGTCCACTTCCCCGCATTAGTGATCCCAAAAAATGACCTGAATTTGGACAGTTTCCCGAAAGCAGATGCTCATCTAAGGAAAAGGAGATCTGTGGAACTGGTATCCAGGATGAAGAGAGAAAATTACTTTTCTGCCAAATCAGAAGAGGCATTCCATGCAATCCCATACGAACACAGGCTATTCAGTCTCACCTCAACAGTATTCACCACAATGCTCTTGCCACACATCCAAGCTGGAGTAAATGCTAAAAGGCTGCAGATAACCAGATGGGAGTTATTGCAGACCATCAACACCACCATAAAAGGGTTTAACGCGATCAAAGAGGAACTAAGAGCAATCAGACTGATGACCCTCCAGAACCGATATGTACTTGACATGATCAAAGCGATGGATGGAGGTGTTTGTGCAAAAATCGGAGAATCATTTTGCACATTTACACCACCGCACGATGAAGAAAATGGAACCCTAACAGAGGCCATAAGTATGTTGACAAACCTGAAAAACCAGATGATCGATGAAAGTGATGAAGTGGGCGATGACAGCTGGATTGGAGCCCTGTTCTCGTGGGTCCCACAATGGATAGCAGATATATTCAAGGTGTGGGGAGCCTTACTAGCAATGATACTGCTAGAATACTGTGTTATCAAGATAATCATCACAGAAAACTGCAAAGAAAGCCATTGGGATGAAAATAATGATTGATGTCGAACCAGGGTGGAAGCCCAGAGACCTGACTGATGAAGAAATAAGAGACTTTGTGAAAGCCTGTAAATTTGCGCCAGGAGGAACAAAATTTACATATCCCAGGAAACAAAGAAAGTATGAAGGGAAATGGATCTATTTCAGTGCAAATGGACAATGCCAGCTAATGACATGGAATCAAGATGAACATGTAAAAGCAGCAGGAAGTTTGAAGGGTGCGATAAAAATATGGACTCCAAAGATGCACACATTCACACCATCATGTACAAACCCTGAAGACGATGAACAGGACACTGAAGAAACTAAGGAAATAAATGCAAAAGAAGAAGCAGAAGTGGTCCATAAACCGACCAGAGGGGGGAGTGTAGAGGAGGTCCCAAGCATGACCTGCACCCCTGCCCTCCATTTCGAGGTGCCAGGAATGTACTTGCCAAGGTATGTGACGTATGAGGAGCAAATGAACCAACAGAGAGCCGTGCTGGGACTCTGCCCAGTGTACATAAGAAGAGCCATACCTGTTGAAGCGCCCATAAGCAGACAGCCCTGGGCAGCACGGTACCCTATCAGACAGCCGTACCAGCCGCTGAGACGAAATGAAGAGTACCTACAGACGGTCCACGAAGAGACCCAAAGAGCCTTAATGGAAAGCCAGTGGAAATGACACAGGGGCCTGGACAGATTCGCGAATGAACGAAAAAGGCTATCGAAGATAATACGCCAGTGCGAGTAGCTATGAAAATAGATGTAATGGACACAGGAAAGAGATGATGTTAAAACGTAAGGAAACGTTGCTATGAGACAAGAAGTAACCAATCAGTTAACGCATGTCAATAGGCTTGGAACGCAAGAAGCTAAGAAAATGATACTGCTTGCAATGCTTAGTAGAAAAATAGAGCGGCAAGCGCCAACCATATATCTACCTCAATAAGGCACATTATACAAGTGCGACTCCATTTTGTAAAGCAGAAGTATGCCCAGGCGGCCAGAGGCCTACTAGGCCAGGTTTCATATTCCAGCTGAAGCCAGAAAGAAGAGCGGCATCGAAACTCAACATAGATCAGCTCATGCCTGGGAATTCGAGGTCAACCCAAGGAAAGGGGGAGAGCGGCAACGCTGGAGAATCAAAACTTTAGAGCATACCAGCCTGCCCCATGAAGGTCAAGATAAGGGCGGCCCAGGCAGGTGGCGAGGCTAAAGAAGAATCAAATACATGAAAAGCTGGAAACTGAAGCAGATTCATGGTGAACTAACACGTGACCAGCCAGGCGCGAAGAGGTACCACCGCCTGATGTCATCCAGAACCCAAGGATGCCATAACTTTTCCTGATAAGAGGCTACAGTTTCGAGGCCATACCCAGCCAACTAATTGACACATAGCCCAAAGATACTGATTGCTAGAAAGGAGGCAGGGTGAATCCTGGGGCACGAGGCACCTGGGTGTCCATTCTGCATGCTTCTAATTAAAAGTGGAGATTTATGCCTAGGGGTGTAACCTGCCCAATCACAATGGACCAAGTTATCTAGGGTCCTATAGATAGTAGAACCAATGGGACGTCGTACTTGTAGTGACGTCTATCACGCGTGATGTAAAGGGTTGGACGTAGACACCCACCCGATAAGAGTTATCCAATCCGCATGCTCTGTTACCATATACAGATATAGCACCTATACTTAAGTTACCTTTCCTAACCAATTATATTGCATGATGAGTTTTGTAGAGTTAGACGTCAATGATGACGAGTTTTATGCATAAAAGTTGCTGTTCAACTGAAGTTTGAAGAAGTTGGAGCGAGACAGGTGATCACAACGATGCTGATTTCCAATTGTTTCCCTGTTTGATGTACTTGTCATTAAACGGACTTCCCTTTGCCAAGCTACGGAGTCCTAATTTTTGAGTCGTGTTGGAGTAAGTGAATCCTGCACCTCCATTCCTCACATGGTGCAGCTATCTTCTCTTACAGGTATTAGAGGGTGAGCACTGGCCCATGGGCCCGTCAGTGGATATCTGCCCTCCTGTACAGTTCCTTTTACTGAAGAATTACCAGTCTCTATAGGAGAGTGTGACATGTCTGATGCCCTTATTATCTTCAAGGCAGACACCTGTCAATATATTAGGTTGAGATCTAATGACCAAGTTGAACATGACGATTTCATTCACTTTTGAAGGCATAGTGTGTTCAAAACCATGAATGCATTATTTAAACGTGAGTGCATCTATTATGGCATTTTCAGGACAAGTGGCCATACGAGGAGTACCACTACAGCTAGAAGTTTTTCACTATGGGGTACACATTTTGTTGACATGTTTGCCAGGTTTAGTCGGTAGAACTATGAAAATACCTGATGAGTTTTTATTTCGGCCAAAGATACATATGGATGAAGAGGAAGGACAAATCTTTCCTTTAGAATCACAAGCAGCCATAGTGCAAGGAGAAATGGCTTTGCTTTATGGGAATGATTATGAAGGCAGACAATGGAGCACAGTGATTGCCATTGGGGAAAGTTACAGATTGACTGACGTCACTGATGAGGATATGTTTGGAGGCCATCCGTCAGATGACGAAGTAGTATGTGAGATGAGTATTACTTATTGGGTACTAGCCATTAACCTTGAGGTACGCCAGAAAATGATGTTAGCACAGAAGCGCTGTGAGTATTTTGATGAAGATATGACAAAAAGTGCCAGTTTCATTATGGACACCAGGCCCCTATGACGTAGGCCTACTGAAAGGGGCTGGAGAAGTAAAGATTAAATTGAAACCAGGAGCAATTTTACCTCGAGCACAACAATATACCATGTCTCGAGATCCAGATGAAGGTATTTTCAAGACGATATCCGCCATGATGGAACAGGGTATCTTAGTGATGCCACAGTCACTGTGTAATACTGCGGTTTATCCTGTGAAAAAACGTAAAGGGGGGTTGTGGTATCTAATTCAAGATATGAAGCCAATTAATCAGATTCCTAATCCTGCAACAATTTTATGTAGTATCCCTGTTGAGGCACGATATTTCACTGTGATTGACTTGAAAAATGTATTTTTCTTAATCCCATTACATAAAGACTCACAAGATCTGATGTCATTTACATTCAGACAGATACTTTGAGTCTCTGTGGATTTTCAATGGGATCCTGCAGAGGGACCTAAGCAATATTGATTTGGATAGTGTTGTGTTGCAATACGTGGATGACATATTGGTCTGTAGCACCTCAGAGGAAGAGTGCAGACGTGATTCAGTCCAGCTAATGATTATTCTTGCAGACAAAGGATACAAGGTAGACAGAGACAAATTGCAGTATTGTCAAGAAGAAGTACTGTATGCTAATTTTGCATGAGGGAAAAAAGAGCAAATGCAGAGATTTCTGGGACTATGTAACTATGTAAGAGCATGGGTCTTTGATTATAATTCATACATAAGGCCCTTGATGCAAGCTAAGAAAAAAGAACAGGCAACTCATGAAAAAATTGTATGGACTAAAGAAATGGAAGAAGGGTTTGATGAGTTGAAAAAAAGCAATTTGCACAGCGTCAGTTTTAGGGATTCCCAATTATGCTGAGGAATTCTTTTTGTTTTCGCACACGAATGGCACTGTTATGACAGCTGTACTCAGGCAGAGAACCACATTGGGGTACAAGCCCATGGCATATTACAGTGGTATACTAGACCCAGTAATGAGGGGTCATTTTCTTTGCGAACAATCTTTGGCAGCCGCCGCATTCCCCATTGAGAAGGCTGCCAGCATAGTAATGTGAAGTTCCATGACGCTATTTGTTGAGGATGCATTATTTGCCATTTTGGAAAAACCTAAAGGCACGTTGACATCTCAAAGGGCTTCTGCCTATGACGTGGCTATATCGCATCCAGCAATTAAGATAGTTTGATGCAGAATAGTGAATCCTACCACGTTTGTAGCAGAACCACTGGCAGGGGATGAGCATGCACATGATTGTTCGATTTATGAGGGATTCTATGATGAACTCAGGAGGGTTACGGAAAACGCTTTGGCAGTTGGGGAGATTCTATTTATTGACGGTTCTTCTAGAAACGATGAAAATGATGTAAGCAAATGGGGTCTGTTCGAGACTCAAAGGCCTGTTCAAAGAAAGAATAGCCAAATTGAAGCTTACCTTGGAGAAAGGATGGTTGCATTGTCTACCACTGGCATTGTATGCGTTGAGAAATCAACTAGGTTCCGACCACCATCTTACCCCCCATGAAATAGTGACAGGGCGGCAAATTATAACACCTCTCACCTCTCCATCCAGAACTAGAAGTGATGCCCAGATGACAGCAGAATTGTTAGGAAAGGAGTTACGTGATTATTTAACATGCATGTCTTCAAGTATCATTTCAGATCAGCTCAAGCGAAAAGGGTGTGGGGCACAGAACACATTAGGAGATGCTAAAACGACCAGAGTTGAAGAACTACATCTTCTCAAACTTTTCCCCGGTGATTCGATCTTGATCCCCAACTTCACGAGGAGATGGCACAAATCACGTTCTAATAGGCCTTTCATCATGGGAGACGTGACACCGCCTGCAGTCAAAGTGCAAGGCAGACGTGCTTGGATATTTCTCAGAGACATGAACATCTACGCTGGAGAGCCCCCTTCAGCCTCCCCCCCGTTGAAATCAAGCATTGGGGAAGAACCTCAGTATGTGAAGACTAGATCCATGATGAGGAAGAAGGACGCAGAAGCTGTTGAATTAAGTTAAATGAGTATATTGGACTGTGGCTTGTTTTTGGGACACTCTTTTCAGCTACTAAAAAAGAAGTTAAGGGAAGTTCTTTGTTCTTGAGCCACAGGAGTTTGTTGACATTGGACTGAGACATATTTAAGTCTTGATCGAGAAGGAAAGCATGCCAGATTTGGAGTTCCTTTTCAATGACTGGAAAAGGGAGCAGTTCAGATTCCTTTCTCACTGAATTTTTTTTCGGAGATGCCCATGGTGGTGGCCAATGACAACGTTCCACGGATCGTTCTTACAGTATTTCTGTTAATTTTGCACACATGTCCTGCACTTGTGGGGAGAACTACTAGCATTCATCTGTTCCTGCAAGATTCTAAGTCTGGTCCAATCATGAGGAGATTGCTTGCAGCTATCATACAGCAAGTTCTTCAGCTTCCTCGGTATGGTGGGGATAACACAAATGCCCCTATTGGATGATAATGCGCATAGACTGGTTGGCTTGGTGTTCTACTACGTGATTGAGGAATGCCTGCATCTTGTTGGAAGACAAACGGATGTTCGCACTTTCCTGAGAGACCCGAGGAATAATGCAGCACTCAATGAGATGCTATGAGATATGATAATACAAGTCAACATGTATTCTGCGGGGACACTGAGAACTGAATGAGACTTTTGAGGAAAGAAATCCAAGAATCTACTGATTAAAGTACTTTGTTTCTTGCTGGAGGAGAATTCGCATTTCGTCTGGTGAAAGGACGATTCCTTTTTCTTCATTGGGAACTTTGTTCATCGTCCAGCAGCAGTCAGCTGATCGAGAAATGTGTGGAGCAGACTAAGTAGATTCCAGAGTACAGTATGATGTTGCCCAATTAAAATTAAGTTTTTCCTTCCTTAAAAAAGAGTGAGAATGGGTATTGTTAATAGTAATAATATTATGGCAGATAACGAGAGACGTCCACGATGTGCAAGAAGCTATTGCTGTAAAAAGTGGACCTACTTGTATGTGATTTACACATGCATTTTGTTTAAAGTGATACTGCTCTCACTTACAGTACGCACTGCATACTATTTGGAGCCAAATTGAGCAAGGATTCCTGTGTATGCTCCTATGCAGAAGGAGGGTAAAGATGGGGCATCTACAAAGCAACCAAGACCCTATGTAATCATCACTATTCCGGTAGACAGTGTAAAAATACCTGGTTCTGTGACAAATGTCACTAGACATCTTTCCTTACAAAAAAGTGTTAAAGAGATTGCTCTTCAGCACCAGAAACAGGCCCGAAAGAAAAGACAAAGAAAGAGATTGTTTAGGAGCAAACCTAAAACACCAAGCACCCTGACAAATGTTCCTATGATTGTTCCAGTAAGAAGGAATTATGCTGACACACTTCATGAGATGATTATAGAAACCCATAAGAAAAGAATGAGACCTAACGTGAGTGCTAGGGAGGATGGTCATGGGTTAATGATTACCTGGACAGTACAGCACACTTGGGGAATGACATATGGTATCCACATATGAAAGAAGTGGGAAGGAGTACCTCAAGGGAGGAATGCTTTGGATGTGCCCTCGTGCCTTAAAGCATGGGGAAGTCTAAGATCTTCATAGCTATTGAAATAGACGTCTTGACTGCACACTGCATGTCACACCTAGCATTCTGTTGCACAATAGGCCAGTTCATGGGTCGAACAGCCTGTCTCAAATGGGCAACTGAATGGACAGATCCAGAAGGGGACAACTATGTCCAAGATACAAAGACAAGGCTAAGAGCTCATACTAAGACTCACGTGATCAGATACGAAAAACCTGCAGTTAGAGGAGCTGAAATCAGAAGGCAAGTAAACAGAAGACTTGAAAGTCCGGGAAAATCTGCAGAAGAAATTCATAGATGCAAGAACAGTGGTCAGATGCAAATTTAGGGATCAGCGTTATCAGAAGATGGTTGGGAAGAAGGTGTGGTGATCTGCAGAGAGTGGGTAATAATGGGTCACTACCAACCAACCATTGAGAATGCACACATGCTGTGCAAGCCTTTATGGTCGAAACTCGCTAAACTATTGACCTGGGTCGAAGATAGAGGAGGACCCTTGCAGATAGTGCCTTTGGACAGTGTAAAGCTGTGCTTCAGAAACAATGGCACAAGAAAAGTTGGAGGGAATCAGAACTGTGGTTGAATCTTTGAGGCGCAAGGTATGAACATTGGAAAAGCAGTAATCATGGATCACTACTGGGCTTGTGGATCCAGAGCTTATATGAAGCTACCCAAGGACTGGGGAGGATGATGCTCACTAGTGAATGTTCATGTTCCAGCACTGGTGATTCCTAAAAGTGATTTAAGCCTTGACAGTTTTCCAAAAGCAGATGCTCACCTGAGGAAGAGGAGATCTGTCGAGTTGATACATTGAATAAAGAGAGAGAAATATTTCTCTGCCAAGTCAATAGAAGCTTTGATGCCATCCCATATGAACACAGGTTGTTCAGCCAGACTTCGTCGATATTCACTGTGATCTTTATGCTGAGTATTTAGGTAGGAGTAAATACCAAATGGCTGCAGATTACCAGATGGGAATTGCTGCAAACAATCAACAGTACCATAAAGGGATTCAATGCTGTCAGAGAAGAGCTGAGAGCCATACGACTGATGACTCTGCAGAATAGATTCGTCCTGGACATGATCACAGCTATGGAAGGAGTTTTTTGTGCAAAAATTGGAGAATCATATTGGACGTTCATACCTTCTCATGACAACGAGAATGGCACCTTGACAGAGGCCATAGAGACGCTGACAATACTACACGTCCAGATGATAGACGAAGTAGAAGATATTGCTGATGAGAGCTAGTTTGGATCGCTCTTTTCTTGGGTTCCACATTGGATGGCAGACATATTCAAGTTCTTTGGAGCCCTGATTGTGATGGTAGTGCTTGGATGTTGAGTGATTAAGATAATAATCTCACAATGTGAGAAGACTGCAAAGAAAGCCATAGGGATGAAAATCATGATAGATGTTTAATCAGGATGGAAGGCCAGAGATTTGACAGATAGAGAAATCAGAGACTTTTTAAAGGCCAGTATTCATGCACCTGAGGGAACGAAGTTCCTGTATCCAAAGAACCATAAGAAGTTTGCGGGAAAGTGGATCTATTGCAGCCCAAGTGGATAGTGCATGCCCATGACTTGGAACAAGGATGAGCATGTAAAATTAGCAGGATGCCTGAAAGGAGTCATAAAGATATGGATCCCAAAGAAGCATTTCTTCAGACGGAGGAGGAAGTCTGGATAAGAGATGATGGGAGAATCGTCGATGAATCGGCCAAAGGGGAGAGTGTAGAGAAGGAGCCAAGTACCCCCACCTCAGCCACCTCGCCCATACTACCTGTATGTTGGGAACCAGAGCGTGAGACACGTACAGCACCATTGAAACTACAGATACCAAAAAGAATCCTAGAAGTAAGGTTCCCATTAAGGAAGCAATGCCTGCATACATGACAGTATGGTGGCCATTTGAATGAAATTCCAGAAGAAACAGTCCCTATGAATGAAAGAGAAGAATGGTGACGTCACACATGAAGCAAGTCTGACGTACATAGAAGAGATACAGAGACAAGAGAATGCAGATATTCTTTAAGGCATCAAGAAAGTATCAAAGATAAGTGACATCTTGAGCTCAAGATGAAGAAACTTATGCTACAAAAATGAAGATATCAAGTCATTTTACACGTTTACATATGCAAAGAAACGCAAGCAGACAAAGTATTCTTGAGGCTTGCTTTAGAGTGAATAGATTGCGGCATGCGCCAATGTATACATATATAGGAATGAGTAAAGAATGGATGTTTCCACTACGTATTATAGCAGTGCTGGACAAGAAAGGAAGGCCTTTCCAGTGTGTCGCATTTATAAAAGTAATTGGATTAACAGGAGTGAAACTCAGAAAGGCGAGGCTGGATGAGCCTCAAGCAGCCAAGGTCGTATCAGACTGGGATGAACAGACATTGGATACAAATCATATGAAAGAACGAAACTCCTGTTCAGAAGGCATGGACAAAAACAAGGAAGATGTCAGAGGTCTATTAGAAAATAGTATTTTAAATGCACCAGAAGCTCAATTTTGTGGTCTTCAGTCACGTGGAATGATGAAGTTGGACAAACATGATGACCACACCTATGCATGGAGGCACAGCGTGCCTTCACTCCCCTGAATTCTCCAGAGCAAAGAACATTTCCAAGGACAAGTTCAAAGCCTTAATTGACAGCATACCACTGATGATATATAATATGCTAATTGGTGGGAAGCAATGGTTATGACCAGCTCACCAGTACCTGGAAGTCCAGCCTGAGTGCTGCTAAACATAGGTGGAAAATTACTGACGGATGTAAGAGTGCCAACCAATTGTAGGGGGACGCGTGATTAAGGGTCCTATAGTTTGTGTAACCAGTGGGACGTCGTGTATTTAGTGACGTTCATAGTGACCTGTTTGAGGGGAGAGCTTAGTTGCCCCACCTGATGTTAAGGAGCCTATTACTTTCTTAGACTAGTATTGAACGTATACTTAGATGTCCTACCACTTTCTAAAATAGTGTTTGTAGTTTGCCACGTAAGATGACGTTAGTAAATACGTAGATTGACGTCATCAATGACGAGTTTTTACTATAAAGAAGATGTTTTTTCTGAAGAAAATTGAGAAACCATGCGCTGAGACGTCTGATGATTTCCATTGTACTCCCTGTTTGTTTCGATATTAAAACAATTAACCTTTTTGCCAACTACCTGAGTTGTTTCAATTATTGATGTTTGAGTAACTTCTGCATCCCCATTCATCTCAGGGTATTGCTACCTCGTTTTAATGTGCTGGGCGTACCCCCAGTTCAGAAGGCGCCAACTCTCAAAGATAAACTGGCTCTGAGCATGTTGAAGGAAGAGTCAAAATGCCTTCGTACACAATGGCATCAACAGCTAAATCAAAAGAAGGGTTTTTGTCCTTGTAATAAATGTAAAATTTGTAATTTGGCAACTAAGGCGAATAGTGTTTAATATGGTAAACTAGTGATTTGGCATGTTAAAAATAATATAACATGTAATACTAACTTTGTGCTCTATTTTATAGACTGCCCAAGCAAGATGAGATATATTGGCTCAACAATAGTCTCTTTAAAACATCGAATTTTACAACACTATCGAGCTGTCAAACCAGATATTAAATTATGCCTCTTATTACAAACGATTTGTATGTATATTGGCCTACGCCAAGTTGCTTAAAAATTGTACGCGAATAACTCTTTGCGGCAAGGTCTTGACCTTAGAAATTGATGTAAGCCGCCATCTTGAATCAAGCCTCCATTTTAGGTTAGAAACCGACATTTTGGGGTTTTATACAAAGTCACCCTGTAATCTAAAATGGCCGTCTCGTGTGTCTTTGTTCTTGCCTTAACCTCTCCAACCTCTGTAGGGGAGTTAATGTCCAACCTGCCCTCAGGCTACATGTTAGGGTCATGTAGACCTTGTCCTTTGATTGACCTCGGGAGCAGGGGATTACTTGAATTAGCAGTGTTAAACTACAAGTATACAAGAACAGTAATGCTATCCGAATATAATATGCGAAACATTGTTTGGTCTGTATTAAAGCAATATGTAAAGAGTGTAAATGTGAAATTAAAGAATAATGGAGTGTGTTAGTAAATGTATTGAAAAGTAAACCGCATGCACGAGATATGTAAATTAGGAAAGTGAACCTGGCGCGACCCTAGCCCAGTGGATGATTAACCTGTAAGAGGGCTGGACATCATTTTACAAATTGTATAAATGCGTCGATGTCCAGCTAGGAAATTCTGTCACTACTTACATTGAACCCTGATGATGGTCTCTGTAATGTATTGACGGCCAAATAGCTATTTGTGTACTTTGTTGAATACTGTTCAGGTTTTGTAATAAAGATTCTGGGAATCTTTATAAGCCTGTGTCGGTGTATTTTCATTTGCTCAGTGTAACAGCCGTAATATTGATTTTTTTCTGATTCCACAGATGGCGCCTGAACAGGGACCCTCAAGATTGACTTTGTCTCGTTGAAGGTTGGCTCGGCTATCGGACCGGGATCGGACGTGCCAACAGAACCGGCCATTCTAAGACGAGAAGTGAATTCCTCGACGAAACTGCACGATCCGATCCCTGGACGGTGAGCTGTAGCCCGAGACGATGTCTTGACGAGGGTCCATATATTTGAGGTGGGTAAATTTGCCGAAAATCACCAGACACGTGGGTCCTTTGCATTGGCCTTAGTAACCCGATCGGGCCTCCCAGTCCTTTGGTCAGGTGAATCGTGTCCCGATTCTTAATTTAACCCTGACAAATTTGAATTTGGAGCATTGTACTCGCAAGCACAATTATTTAACCAGGTAAACCAGAACTTTGAATTGCCTGGGAAATTGTCTGCCTGCTTTAGGGCATTTTTCCGCAGCGACAGACAATCTCTGGAAGATAGTGGTCCCGCACCAGAGGAGGGGTCGCCGGCATGTACTATGTACTGTAAGAAAGGCTTTGGTAGTATAGCATTTAATGACATTTGGCACAGACAAACCAGACATAATTCTAATCTCCGGTGGCCAACCAATGGTAGTTTTGAAATCCCTCGTAAAGAATATTTAGAGTCTGTATTAGTAAAGAAAAAGGCTAGACCTGCAGCATTTGACGCGTTGCACAGTTGGAAAACAGAAGCTTTGCAGCAACAAAAGAGTAGAGAGAAACACATGCGTCGACATATGACGAGTGTCGAAAAGGCACGGTTATATGATCAAAATGAACAATTGGAGTCAGTTAGGAACACGGACAGGGCATTTCAATTAGGCATTCAGAAAATCTACCCTTCAAAAGATTTTCATACGTCAGACGAATTTATTAATAAACTTTTGCATGAACGAAGGCCCGATGCCTCCACGCCACCTCCATATGTCCCTCCTCCGGGCGCTTTGCCTCTTCCTGTTGTAGTTCCCCCTCCTATAGTTCCTCCAGTCCTCCCTGTTGTTCTTCCTGTTGTTTTTCCAGCCGTCGCCCCTTTGCCTACCTCCTTGCCTTCACCTGTTGTTATTCAGAATGTGCCTACTCTTCCTCTTCCAAGTGATCCTGCGTCGCTTGTAGTAGACCAGGGAGCAAGACCAAGGGTTGTGACTCGTAATACTGTGTTGCCAGACAAGAGGAGTGAATTGACTGCTTGGGCTAAACATTGTATGGAGAAGGGTGAACAAGCTGATGTTTTTTCCACACTCGAAAATTTAAAAGATATTCCTGAGAAAAATGTTTTTATCGAAGGATTAGGGACTCATTTAAGTATAATGTGGAATAGACTAAATGATGTAGATTTCCCACAAGGGTTACGGGATTTGAATGCGTTAGCATTGTCCAGAGATACTGCGGAGAAGGTATATGAGCATGCTGAGAGGATTTTTGAGTATAGGAAGGAGTTGGAAGAGTTACAGAACGAAGAAGTAGATGGTGATAGTTTAGGTATTATGTACTTACAGAAACATTTTTCTCCTCGTCGAGAATTAAAAGGTGAGGAAGCACGAATTTGTACAAAGGACGCGATAAGATGGATTTCGGATATGTCGATAACTCCAGATGAAGTATATGACACATATAGTCAATATACGTTAGAAATGCAAAAGAAAGTGATACAGGTGATGGTAGAGAACCTGGAGAATGAGTGTGTAAGAAGTAAGATTTGTTGTCCCGCAGAATTGTTGAGTGTTTATAAGAGAGCTTTTTCGATTGATACTTCTTCGACTGCCTTAGCGCTTGATTTGGCTCTGTTGCTTAGTAAGCGTTCGGAGCTGCCTACTTCTCAGTTGCCTATGAGAGAGGTCCCTCCGACATTTGTCCCAAAAGTTGAGATTGCGGCTGATGCTGCACGAGGTATAGTAGCCGGAGAAATTCCTGCACATTACGTTTCACAGTTTGTTCACCTCCCGTTTTCAAGACAGGAAGTGAACACCATAAAGCAATCTATTCCTGATATACGAAAAAATCCGACCGGATTCTATAAAGAAATAGAGTCGGTCTTACAGTCGTCGGTATTCACTCTAAGTGATATTGACCTATTATTTCCAGTTACTGCCAGTTGATTTGTGGAAGCAGATTAGGACTATAGATGACATACCTGGGTTGGGAGATACATGGGATAACATGACTAGGCTGGACAGAGAAAGACCAGCTGGCGAACGACCACCTCAAGTGATATTAACCTTGCCTGATAGAATTATTGTAAAATTAAAAACTATGGTTCCAGAAAAAAGAATCATTTGGGACAAGCTTACGGATTTTTTCAATCGGTTCGAGCAGGTATTCTCGGATTTCAGTGGACAAGACTTGGGCACAGAGTCAGGGAAAAGGTTGTTTGTCAACAAATTTGTACGTGGATTGCTGCCTGACATCCAGTTACAGATTATGTCCTCTGAAAGCGCTTGGCAGGCGAAGTCCCAATCAGAAGTATTGCATATGGCTCAGTATTATGAAAATCGTGTAAACACTGAAAAAGAGAAACTTGAGAAAAAAAAAGGGTGACTTGAAAACTAAAGTTTTATTGCAGCAGATTGTTAGAAACCCTAGAAGGGGTAATCAATTTAGAGGTCAGTACATTCCACAGGGAAGTGCGCCCTTGGCTCCGGTAACCATTAACCAGTGTGCCTATTGCCGGCAGGAAGGTCACTGGCGGCACAATGTCTGACCTTACAGCAAATTTCATTTGGGAGCATGGGTAGACGATCCAGAGGTCGCCCAGGTGCAGGGGGCCCTGGCAGAGGTTTACACCAGAATCACAGCAACCTCCTTCACAAGATAAGCAAGTTTCGAATGTAGATAATAGAAAAAATGTTGATCACCCTTCTGCCGCGTACCTCTCCGAAGAGCTTCCTTTTGATAATATTTTGTTCCGCTAGGATTGCCCGAAACAGGATTTGGAACCTACGCCTATTCCCGTTCATCAGAAAGGCCCCTACGTTGAGATGGCGGTGGGAAATAGGAAGCATCTATTTTTAGTAGATAGGGGAGCACAGAAATGTTCCATTGACCATTCACGGGTTCCAAATATTCCCCTGACAGGGCAATCCAACGTTTCCATAGGGTTTTCAGGCACACCTGTAGTTTGTCCGGTCTCTTTGCCGGTACCGATAACACTGGGTCCCTTCACGGAACAGTGTCCATTTCTACTTACCACAAACTGTGGAGAAAACTTGCTGGGGCTAAATTTGTTGAAGGCATTACACGCAGTAATTCATTGTTCTCCGGATGGAATTCGGCTAACAATTTCACCTCAGCAATCACTCACCTCTCAGTTTTTGACTCGACCTTTACCGCCAGAATTTAGTAATGTTCCAGAATGCTTATGGGCAATTGATGATAATGATGTGGGCATTCTCCAAATTGAACCTGTTAAACTTATTTTGAAACATGGAGTAAAATTGCCTCGCATCCCGCAATATAAGATCTCAGTTGAAGGCGAACAGGCTTTGAAATGTATAGTTTCTTATTTCGTACATCTTGGAGTAATTGAGGAGATTACGGGTAGCATATGTAACAGCCCCATTTTGCCAGTATACAAAAAAGGTGATAATGCGATTCCCTTTAGTTTTATAATTGATTTACGCACTATTAACAAAATTGTGGCTCCTCAATTTCTTATTGTACCTGATGTTACAACGATATTAACCAAGTATTTTCCTTTGCTCGGTGTAACAGCCGTGATATTGTATTTTTTCTGATTCCACAGAGCCATCCAAAATTAATTGGCCGATTGGCCCACAAGGTGCCTTGATGTCTGCGGACATCGGACGTGCTCACTGATTGGATGGTGAAAAGCGTGTAGTGCATCAGATTTTTGGAAACGCCTGCCATGCTGGACAGCGATCGGTGTCCGCGGACATCGCTGTAAAAACATATAACAAAACACAACATTGCACTTGTCAAACTTATCAAATAATCTCTGGGGCGGTGAGGGGTGATGAGGATGGGATGGGATATGGCTTAGGATATGACTTGGTGTTTTTCAGCAAAAGGTCTGGATGTTTGGGGACTGCCCTGTGATATTTGCGAACACTTCAGATGTTCGGGCACATCTATGCCTATTTCTGCATTACAGGGTTGGTGAAAAGCAGTTCTTGGATGGCTTATTGGCACCACTCAATGAACCTGCATGAAATTTTGGAATTGTATTCTAGGCTTGATTCTGAATGGTTTTGGAAAGTGTGGAGCAGTTTTGTCAAGAGGGAACAGATTTAGAGGGGGGGGGTCCCAGAAAATTCTAAAGGTTTATAAATGTGGTGCCATTTGACGAATCTGCACAAAAGTTTGCAAACAATTTTAAATCGAGATATAAATGTTTTTGTAAAGTTTGGTGGGATTTTCTCAAGAGGGGGATAAATTAGAGGGGGCCCGAACATTTTTAGATGGCTTATAACTTTGTTGCCGTTTGACGAATGTGGACAAAGGTTATCAGAAAGATTATAGACCCAACCTTCAATGTTTGTTTAAAGACTGAATGGGTTTTGTCAAGTGGGGGCGAAGTTATATAACTATTGTATGTACATACATTTTGACACTTTCGAAAAAATAAAACATGGGCGGGTTTCAAGCAAACTCGTGTAAGGAACATTGGCAAGGACCTTAAAGCATGGTTTTGCAAATGTGCCAGTGTTTTATTTTTTGACAAGTGCCATAATGTAGGTTAAAAAAATAGTGATATACCTTTGGTGACTGAGCTATAGCCTGTGGTCATGGACAGTGGCCAGATTGTCCGGCTCATGGTATAAGGTCATGACCCGGACAATCTGGCTACTGGCTATGACCGCGAGGCATGAAAAATTATGTTAAAGTGGCCATGTCTACCTGGGACCGGCTATGTGGTAAAGTTATTTGAAAGTTTGATAGGTTTCAAAGGGGGACAAATGTGCTCATGGTAATATGGTCATAGGGTTCTGACTTAATTTGTGATGTCATCTTTGATGTCCTGGGTGCTACTCTTAACAGTGCAAGGTAGTGGTGTGAGTTATGGTTGCTTATCTTACCATAACTGGCGAATTTCTGAGGTTTTTTCGGTTTTACTTGTAACCATAATGTCCCTTTAACAACTTTTTTTCATTGCATTTCATAGGTTTTTATTAGTGCAACTTAACCATAACGTCCCTTTAACAAAGTTGTTTCATTGAATATATATATACATATATATATAAATATATATATTTGTCATTTTAATTGTGCACATTTTATCAACTCGTCTTGAAATTGCATCTACTTCAGAGTGAGCACATATCTCAGAAGCAAGCAACTAGCACAGTGCTACCTGTCCTCCAAGAGAGTATGTCCAGATGACTAGTGAGTGGTCAGCCGTCTGTTTACACTGATGACTGTTGGAGGGAGGGAATTCTAGTATGTGGTTTGTCTCTGTTGAGGCAGCCCTTGACTTCAGGGGAAAGGGGAAGGGAGGATGGTAGTGGAACTATATGCAATGCTTGCTTTCCTTCTACAAATGCTGTCTTCTTGAAGGTACAGGCCCCGAATCAGTTTTATAAAAGGATGAATTTTAATTAACACTCTCCTCCTCCCCTCAATGGTTGATTATAAAATGGAAGCGGGTAGCTTAGGAATTCCTACTCATGCTTTTATATAGTTTACCTGGTAGAAGGCCGTTCCCAGGCTTTTCTTAACAGCTGAGATCCGGCAAACACACAAGGGGAACACTAGTCAACAATACTGACTCATTATGTGGCTATGTAGAGGTTTAAATTCATTGCTTTTTACCTCTCGCAGTATTTGAGCTTTTAAAAGTAGCACCCGTCCGGGAGGCCTTTCCCGAATCGAGAAACGCATCCCAGGCCTGAGGTGCTGCTTTTAAAACATTACATTAAGTGACTATCACTGTGAGATGTAATGTGCTCTGGGACAGTGAATTTACATCTCGGAACTGACTGATCAATAAGTTCAAATTATGAAACTGTCAGTCTGCATGACTCGTAATCACATAATTTGAACTTTTTTTGTCAGCAGTCAATTTTTTAAAAGTTTCTAACTGACTCGTGTTGTAACTTACCAGAATGTTTGATTGACCTCGCCTCCCAGTCCAGTCCTCCTGAAAATCTTCAGGTTTCCTTCTGCTCCTGGCTTGGCACGTGAAGTAGGTGGAGACTGGGAGGGGCTGTTTCTTCCTCCACAAGCCTGCTGCAAACTGTAAGAGGATTCAATTCAACACTACAGCTAAGTCAATGCCTAGTCTGGGATACTGAATGGAAACCCTTATTGATATATCTTTACGTCCAGTTCATGCGTTCTGGATGACTACCCCTATATAACACCCCTCTCTTGGAATCCCCCTGACCCCACTGAGCCACGAAGTAGTTCTGTTTTGCAAGTTTAAACGGTTTATTTGATAATTTAAACAATATATATATATATCACACTTTATAATAAATTAATAATTGAATATCACACTTAATCTGAGCAGTAATCAATAATGGATAGTCCGGCACTAGCACACTTCTTTATAATCAATGATGAGTGGTTATAGGATGGATACGATAGCAACAATACTTTTATGGTTTCAAATGGATGCAATGTGGAATGAAATGCAGTACAGAAAATAACTTGATAGGATTTCAGCAAAAGACAATGTAATCACTTTCTTGGACAATTCGCCCCCCCTTTTATGCACTGAAAGGAGATGAAGATGACACAGTTCTTAGGAATGCAATCAAATAGAATTCAGTTCAATTCCCCCCAGCAGCTTATACAACAGATAGGAGTTTTGAAACACAGGCAAAATGCTTTGAATATGGTGACAATGCAGTGAGAAATATGCTGAAAATGCTTTTAATTCCCTTCAGGAGGTTCAGGGTGAGTGAAATATACTTGGATGTGTTCAGGCTCACTTTAGCAAGGATCTAGGAGTAACTAGCAGGTTAAACGAATTTTTGGCAAAGGAAAGCAATGAAGCTGCTGTTTTCACATGTGGCTGGATTTTTAACCAAATTGCAAATCGCGGTAAAATTCGCGAGTGCGAGAATCGTGATTACGGCAAATGTATGAGGAGTAGGAAGTCGGTTCTAGGCTTGTTGGAAAGGTAAGATTCTAAGCTTTCAGAGGAAAGTTAAATCGGATTTGAAATTTTAAAAGTTCAAAGCGACAGGTTACAGCTTGCAGCTAGAAAATGACAGGTGACAGCTTTGCAAAATGACAAGTGACAACTTCTAGGAGGCAGTTCTGGTTAGATTAAAATAGTTTGAATTATATTATTTTAACTAAGAGATTGGTTCTGCACAGTTTTGGCGGATACTCACTCCTAATTTTTAGAAGGACTGGGCCTCGTCACGATCTGGTAAGCGGGTTTTCTTCACTCGCCACGGACGGTCTCTGCACACAGCGTCTGGGTCAGCTCTACTCTGCTGGTCTGGTCTGGGTCTCTGGTTCTGATCAGGTCTGTGGGTCCGGATACAGCGGTCTCCGGTTCAGCTGGTCTCTCTCTGAATACAACACTGCTCTCTGGCAAATTAATTCAAACAGCTCGCCTGGCTGGGAATAGTGGCAATGATTTGAGGCCTGCTAAAGAGGGATTTAGCTTGTAGTTGACCTCTCTGCTACAAATTCTGAAGTAAAGTGTTGGTCTCTGAAGGTGGATAGATTGAAGTCTCTGTGTTGGCTCTCTGGAGGTTGATGGAGGTAAAGTATGGATTTTCCCGGCGGAGCGTCCCGCAGCAGATGGAATAGAATGTCTCTATCTGTCCTGACTGTCTGCTTTTATATGTTTTGAAAGTGGGTGGAGAGGCTAGCTTTCTAGGCCCTACCCCTCTCCACTTGTCATTGGCCACTTCCTCCTCTTCCCCTTGATTGGGGGAATGAAATGAAGTGTCATCATGATGAGGTCTGTTTATGATACAGAGAACCCACCCCTGTCAACTTGACACCCAAATCTATATCTGATCCAAATACATACTTCCCCGATAGACAGTTGTTTGGCATTGCATACACACATCATGCATTTACTGATGGTAGCCCCTGTTCCAATTCTGTCGTTTCTAGGAGCTTGGGTTCAGAAATGGCAACATATTTCACTTTTTGGTCGGGTTACCAATATTGGATTTGTCCCCGCATTTACACAAATGTTCGCAAAGCATGTGGGCATTAGGTGGTGGAGTGTCAGATTTTTAACATACATACATTTAGAGTAATATCCTCTTTTCCGCTAAAAACCCCCCTGAACATACCACCGGGTCCTAACACGTCTTCAAATGTGCACAGAAAAATCACAAGAATAATGATATCACTTATAACATTTTCACAAGTCCGCTCTATGAATGATCCATCTTTTTAGATTTATGTTCTGGCCCCAAAGGGGGGTGGTTTCCCCCCAGCACAAGGTTGAATTTCTGGTTTTTCCAGTTCTGCCAAGCCAGCTTGCTCTCACAGGCAGTGCTCCTCCCCTTTCCTTCCAGGAGGAAGCCACTTTTACAACCCCCCCCCCCAATAAAACATTTGCCTGAGTCAGGACAGGGCTTTGTTCAATTTCCTGCAGAGCCCAGGTAATTCAATCCGAGAAGTGTCATATCCCTTTTGGTGGGAACAGCAAAAGGCAGCTAGGCCTGGGAACACAGCTGTTGTGCAAGTCTCAACTCCTGTTGGGGGTAGCTGGTGGGCAAAATTCCCTCTCTTTTTAAGCCAGGCCTCAGCTAAATGTCTCTTTGGCTGCCAGTTTTCCTGTCCAAATCAAACTTCCAATTTTTACTCATGCAGCTAGAATGCTGATTCTAAGTTTAAAACTATGACATTTAAACAATTGCAACCTATGTGACACTCAAAAGTAGGTCACTCATTTCTTTTAAACATTTTCGATTTTTGGTAGTTTTAAATCCAGTTTCAGTTAGGCTGCTGCAGACCTGCAGAGCTCAGCCAGTCTTGTTATGAACATTCAAGTCACTTCAGAATATAACTTTACATTGTATCCACCTCTCAGTAAGTCTTTCTTTGGCCTGCTTTGGGTTCATTTATTCAGTTTTACACCAAAGTCTGGTGGTTTTAAAACGCCGGCTTTCTGATAGTGGTGAGTACTGGTAATGCAACCATTTTTGGGATTTAAGAAAATGAATTCCCCACAGTTCTAGGTTGCTTTTGGCAATCAGCATTGCCATTCCCAATGGTTTCAGGCTACTGTGTGGCTAGTCCAATGGTGGTTTTAGGCAGTGCCCTTCTGTGCCCATAACATCGGCAAAAATGGGTGGCAGCCTATTCTTCATGCACTTCCCTGGGCATCTTCTGGGAAGCTCTGGCCATCATGATGTTTTCAATGCCAGTACTGCACAGTTTTTGTGGTAGGGCTCGGATGCATGGGTAAAAACATCCCACAAGCCCCCCTCTTGCGATGGCCATTCTGTTTCACTGATGGAACTCGCAAGATCTGGGATGTTCTCCTCATCTTCTTCCAATAGATGGCACAGTTCAGCATCTTTTCCTCCATCCGGTACTGATCGATCGGTTCTCCTCGCCGGTCCTGATGGGAATATTGGGCAGTACCCCGAGCCCCTTGCGTCTCTGCTCCCGGTCTCCGGATCGTCCTCCTTGGCCAGCCTCCAGGTTTTCTTTCTCCTAGGACAACAAAGGAAGAGCGGCAATACCTATTCATAGACATTTTTCCCCCACCATTGATATAGTGGGGTGGCATATATATTTTAGAACTCAACAGATATGAACAGGCACATTTTTTTTTAATTAAGAGACAGGAACACATAAACTTGAGAAACACAGAATTTGATAGGCTATAGGTAGGATCTTTTAGGGTTGGAATTGAATTACTCTGGAGCGGTACCCTCTGGGATTACCGAGGACTCCTCCAGTTGCTGCAAAGTGTGCCTGGGATGGCAACACTTCAACTGGTTTATGTGGACCCACTTGTCTTCCCCCTCTGCCAAACCGCCTTTGGGGATGCGGATCTTGTTGGCCACAGGGGAGATCTTGTCTATAATCTCATAGGGTCCCTTCCATGTAGGCAAAGATTTTCGCTGCTCGGCCTGGTTCCTTTGGAAATTGTATAGATAGACCCGGTCCCCTACCTGATATTCCTTCCTGGAAGTTTTCAGGTCATAGTGGGTCTTCATACTCTCAGCTGATCTTTCTAGATTCCGCTGAGCATAGGCAAAAGCATGCTGAAGGTGTTTCCTTAAATTCTCCACATACTCATGAGTTGTGGAGGCATTTATCAACGTTTGCTCTTGGGTTCTGTAGAGCAAATGCTGAGGAAGCACCATCTTGCGTCCAGTCATCAACTCAAATGGTGACATTTTGGTTGCAGATGAAGGGGTAGATCTGATGGCCATTAGGACCAGAGGTAATCGGATATCCCATCTTGGCCCAGAATCTGCCACAAACTTCTTTAATATGCTCACAATGGTTCGGTTGTATCTCTCCACTGCTCCAGAAGAAGCTGGCCTGTAAGCAATGTGTAGCTTTCTCTTGACCCCCAGTATCTCCCACATCTTTGTCATTACTTCACTGGTGAAATGGCTACCTCTGTCTGACTCAATCCTTTGAGGTAGACCAAAACGGGAAAAGATGTGGTTAATCATCAGGGCAGCTGCTGTTTCTGCCTTGCAATTTGGGGCTGGGAGACATTCCACCCACTTGGTAAACAAGCATGTAACGGTCAACACGTACTTGTTTCCTCTAGTCGAGCGAATCACAGGGCCTACAAAGTCGATTTGTAAATCTGACCATGGCAGTGTCATCCCCCTTTTTTGGAGAGGCGCCCGGTGTGTGAGGGATGTTGGCTGAAATTGTGCACACACAAGACAACCCTTCAAGTATTGGTTGAGGTCCTGGCCCATGTGTGGCCAGTATGCAACCTCTCTTAAGATTTCCAGTGTTGTGTGAAACCCCCTATGACCGGCGGTGGCCGCATCATGGGCATGACTTAACATCAGGCTTCGGAATGAGGTAGGAACCACCCACTGATCGTGGCCAGCTTTGGATTTCCTTACCAAAAAACCGCCTTGGATCCGGAACATTTTTGGACATTTCATCAACACTCTAAGGTCCTCTTTCCCGTTGTAATCGGTATCCGTCAGGGGAAAGTTCTCAGGGTCCTCAATGTGTTGGTAAAATTTACCAATTATTGGATCCCCCTTCTGAGCGGTAATCAAATCAGCATCAGGGGTCTCCTTGCTCCATTGGGCAGTTGACAGATCATTGTGAGCATTTGTCTGGGACCTAGTGATAGCAGTGACCTGGATTTCCCCCAACAGGGACTCTATTTCTATTAGATCCCCTTGGATGGCCCCGGTTTTGGCCAGCTGATCAGCTAAGTCATTTCCAGTTTTGGCTGGTCCCTCTACCTTGGAATGACCCTTGATCTTCTTCCAATAGATGATCATCCCCTTCGAGGTGACCAGATCATCAATGTTTTGGATTAACTTCCCATGTTTCAGGGGTTTGTTATTAGCACATAACATGCCTCTGGTTTTCCAATTAACCAGGTGCTCCACGAACCCGTTCCGTACATAATCCGAATCGGTGATTATGACCAGTTCGTGGAGTTGATGTTGGACAGCAGTGAGGATGGCCTGATGCACAGCCGTCAATTCTGCCACCTGACTACTTCGGGGACCAATTTTGTATCCGGCGGAGGGTTCTGGGAACTCCTTCACCCATGCATTCCCTACGCCAGCCACCAGTTCTTTCTCCCCGTTGTTGTCAACATGGTAAGAGCATCCATCCACATAGACAGTGGGCATTCCCTCACACTTGTCCTCTTCAAAGACTTTGTGTGGGGAATTAAGGTATGCCTCCGTGTTGTCCTTGATTTTTAGACTTTCGTCCTCGAGACAGTTTTCTCTGGCACAATCATGCAAGTCAGCCAGACCTTGCGCGAGGGGACTCTTCTTGTTTTGGCCATATCTGACCTCCACAGGAAAGCCTTGCATTGACAGAATCCAGGAAGTAATTCGGGAATTACTCACATTTCCGGCCCGGATTCTATCACTTTGGAGATATTGCAGAGGCTGGTGTGGAGTCTCCACTATGATGTGTTCCCCCTGGATAAACGGGCGGTAATTCTTCAATGCCCACACCGTTGCCAGGAGTGCCTTCTCACAATCGTTGAATTTTTCCTCCACAGAGGATAAAGTTTTGCTCGCATAGGAGATTACTTTATTGACCTTGTCATGCTTTTGGTATAATACTGCCGTCAAGCACGTATTAGAGAACCCCGTCTCCAGGAAGAACTCCTTGTTTCTGACAGGGTAAGCTAGGCAAGGCGCTTGTGAGAGGCTTCTCTTGAGTTGTTTTACCGCCTCGGCTTGTTCTGGACCCCATTCCCACTTGACCCCCCCCTTCAGGAGATGAATCAGGGGTCTGGTGATCTCTGCGTAGCCCTCAATGAACTTTCTGCTGTAATTAGTCAGTCCAAGGAGGCTCCTTAGTTCCCGCAGAGTTGTGGGGTCTTTCAGTTTCTGAAGTGCTTCCACTTTCTTTTCCTGGGGACAGAGACCCTGAGGAGTAATCTCATGCCCCAAGAAATTAACACGGGTTCTACACCACTGTGCTTTCTGAAAGGAAAGTTTTACCCCGGCGGCCCTCAACTGGGTCAGAACATAACGGATCTCCGCTATGCGTTCCTCCACAGATGAACTTTTGATGAGGACATCATCTACATAAGCCAGGTTACCCCTTGCACCCAGGTCGGGCATGGCCTTGTGTAGGAAAATGTTGAATTCATTGCCGGAGTTGAGGTATCCGAAGGGAGTCCGGGTCCATGTATACTGCTGGCCCCCAAAGGTAAAAGCCAGCTTGTATTGGTCCTCCCTACTGACCGGCACGGTCCAGTATCCATTGGTCAGGTCTATTGCAGTGAATACCTGTGACCCCTGAATCTGGGCCAGCCCTTGGTCAATGTAGGGAAGAGGCCATCGGGAAGTATGGACCCGTTTGTTGAGCTCCCTAAGGTCAGCGCAGAGTCTCCACTGGCCGTTTGGCTTTAATATTCCCAGCACCGGATTATTGAAGGTGCTGTGGACGGGACAGATTATTCCCCTGGACTCAAGGTTCTTAATTATTTCAGTAAGGGACTCCATTGATGCGAGAGGCAAGCGATATTGCTTCACAAACACTGGAGTCATGCCAGGGTCCGTGGGGATTGTTGTTGTGTGGATGTCGGTGCGACCACAGTCATATGAGTCTACCGCAAAGAGATCTTGGAAATCCAAGAAGACTTGTTTCAACTTTTGCTTCTGTTCCAGAGTCACACAGGCATCAGCTAGGTTGACTCTCTCTTCCACCATCTGCCTGAAGCCTGGAAAGACTTCTGGTTTGGCTATCTCAGCGGCCTCCTCCAGCTGGGTGGAGAAGTCCCTGGTCAGAGTGCTGATTTGGACTGGAGGCTTCAGGTGGGAAAGGCAGCCCTCATGGACCTGGAAAATCACCTCATCCCTCCTGAAGTCACAAGTCATATCTTCCTTACCATAAGGGCAAGAAGTGTACACCAGGAAGTTCCCCTCATGGCGGGTAAAAATCCTGTCTGGTGTTGTATTGTCCTCACTGTCACTGTCAAAACAGTCCTTGGGGATTGGTCCTAACAGTTCATTTCCTAAATCGATGGAAAAATGTCGGTCATCAACCGCCATTCCAATAATGGTGCCTGCGGCTAGAGTAATACTCTTTAAGTCGCTGTTATCCATCTCTATTAGAATGGTGTCATGTTCTATGTTGACTAATGGAGTTGGGTTTACCCCCAACCCTTGCTGTTGGAGAGAAGCATTTAGATGTATGTAAGCATCAGGGTTTTTCAAATGTTGTCCTCTTTTAACTTTCACTTCCAGGGAGAATTGTCGGGTCCTTTCTGGGATGGTGACTTCCTCTTTAATCTGAATTTCAACTGCATAAGGTAGCAATTGAGCTGACCTAAATGCTTTTTCTGGATCATCAAAGCCCATGGGATTATCCGCTAATCGGGACCAAGCTTTGAAGTTTATTAGGTCCAAACTAATGGCAAAGCGATTGAGAATGTCACTGCCTAAGTAAAAGGCGGCAGTGACGTCTCGCACGACCCAACAATTATGGACTATGCTCTTGTTGCCAATGGAGATTTTGAGCATACACCTGCTTGGCAGGAGATGTTTAGAATTAGGCGCTTCCAGGTCCATTTCCCATTTGTCTATCAGTTTAAATGTGGGAATGGCTGGATCTTTTGGGAGTTGGCGGAACATGGCTTCGCTGATGAAGCTCTTACCGTTGTTCACACACACTCGAGCGAGAACAGAGTCCTTCCCATCATTTAACTGAACAGGGATGAACAACTGCTCTCCAATTTGCTGAATATCAGCCAGGCTCTGAGCTGATTTCACATCTTTCTGGACTATAGGAGTGGGAGTTTCTGATTGTGGATTGGTAAAGAATTTCAGGGTGTTTCCTTCCAGTGTGGAATACCACCTTAAACTGGAAGGAAGGTTGATTTTCAGAAATAGAGAGGACCCCCATCACCAGTCTGTTGTTCTACTGCTATTACTGTCACGTCTGGAATCTGGTTGTTCTGGAAGTGAAATTCTACTTGGTCAGATTTTTGTTCAACCATGTGGCAGGTGCCGTTTAAACTAACATGGTTGACACTCTGTTTTAATTTTATGGGTCGGCTAGTCTGGGTCCAGAGGACCTTGATTACGCAATCTATTAGGGGTGACAACCTTCTCAGGAGGTCATTCCCTAGTAAACAAGGGGTGCCCTCTGGAGTCACTACTATGACCGGGTGTTCCAACTTGTGTCGCCCAATTTTAATGTCCAAGTCTGCCGTCCCCTCGACGGGAATTTCCTTCCCGTCAAAGTTCTGGAGTTGTCCAGGAAGTGAGGTGAGAGGAATTTGGTAATTCCCTCCCCTTCCTGCATTCAGTTCATCAAAGGCCCTTCTGGACAGAAGGGTAGCTTGAGATCCCGTGTCCACCAGCGCTGAAATCGTACCCTGCCCCTGTACTTGTACCGGGGCATAATATCTTCCCTCCTTCTCCTCAAGGGGGCACAGATAATGCACATTTTTGGACAACTGGTGGGCTAACTTTCTGGTTTTGGACATTGCAAGAGAAGAAATTTGGGCAGAATTCTGTGGAGAGCCTTGGGAATATGAAAGAAAAAGCTGGCAACTGGAGATCAGAGCCATTGTGGGTTCCCCTGGTTCCGGTTCTGGGCCGCCCCCACTTTTTGGAGGCAGTCATCAGGATGGGTTTGAACCAGGGGATTTCGGTATTGTGGGTTCTGGGATGAGATGATGGGCGGCGGTAGCTCAGTCTCCATATCTCCCCAGTCTGAATTGGCATCCCTTGGGACCCATTTTTCCTTGGGAGGAGTTCCCCCATCTCTGAAGGAGAAGGTCCTTTCCCCAGGATCCTCTGAGGATCCCTCTCCCTCAAATTGGAAGACCTGTACCTCCTCCACAAAGTGGGTCTGTTTGGGTCCTTTGTTTCTCCTACCTCCTCTCTGCTCCTTGGGTGGCAGACTTTGAGGGGTAGGAGATTTTGTTTCCGGTTCCTGGTTTTCCAGGGGCTGTTTACAAGTTGGGAAGGAAGCTTCCTCCAAGGCTTTACACCCCCCTTCCCCTTGTGCCTCCTCCCTGGGAACCAGTGTGTTATCGGGGTGCTGCCCCCGTCATTGTTCTGGAGCACCAGGTCCCGAGTTTGGGGCATTCTGTGGTGGCATGCTCATCTGAGGGTTCTGTTGAGCCCTCAGTATGTGACCCAGATCTCGTGCCATATTTTGGACCTGGCGCTCAAGTTGTGAAACCCACTCAGGCTGATACGGGGCTCTATTTTCTCCCCTGGGCTGATCCCGGGAAGGGTAGCTATCCCTTTTCTGGTAGTACCCCTGGTTGGGAAGATTTTGGTACCCCTCCACCCTTGGCCTCCCCTCTCCCGGATTAGGTTGTCTGGGCTCAGGGAATTGAGGAAAGAAGGATGGATGATTTTGGGGCTGGAAATTGGGTAGATACCTGGGGAAAAAGTTCTGCCCAGGATTTGGAGAATTTCTGCCCTCCTGGGGGAAGTTAGGAGGGAAGTTCCCCGGGTCAGGTGCTTGGCTGGATCCCCCCCTTGGCTGGAGGAGTCCACACATAACCCAGGATTGGTCGGTTTCCCTTGTAGCGGGGACTTACATAGTCAGGGGAGCGGGGGACCCCATTTGTGGGACTACCTCCTCGACTCCCTGTCTGTGACTGGCCCGAGGGCCTTCTGGGCTGTGAATTATTAGGTGCAGGTAGGTTTTTAGGCCCCCCCATCTCCAAATCCAAAACGGGGGTGACCTTTACCTCTGCCACCTTGGCAGCAGCAGGGGTGCTGTTGGTTTTGGGATTTTTCTGGGTATTGCTTTTATTTTCTATGGGCTTCTGCACCTCATAGATCCGGGTAGCCTGTTCAATGACCCAGTCTAAAGATCTTTTCTAATGAAAATCTCTCACGAGCTGGGTCATTATATATTTGGGCAAGGCATGGAAAAATGTGTTGACAAATTCTCTGCTGTCTGTGCGCACCCTTCTGGTGGTCTGCGCAAAGGCAGGTTTCAGTTCTTGCACAAATTCTTGTGGGGCCTGATCCTCCCCACATTGCAAATTGTAGGCTGCCTTGCGAGCCTCTTGAGGATTTCTGTGAACAGAAAAATGTTTCAAGATGGCCGCCTTATAGGTGGACCATCTTAAATGATTTTGGTCCTCCAGCCCCGCAAAGAAACTGGAGTATTCTGGGGAGAATGTCCATTTGACGTACTGGATGCAGCTACTGCTGTCCTTCAAATGGAAAGTCTCCATCATTTGCTCGTAAAGCTCCAAGTGTTCCCAAACAGAATACTTGGCGTTCTTGTGATAAGGCGTGATGACACTCCTTATTGCCTTTATTTGCTTCAATGGGTCCTTAAGCAAGGCCCTTTTTGCCTTATTGGCCTTTTTGGTTCGGGTAACCCTGGTCCATTCATCCTCCGACTCAGAAGCGCTGCTCCCAGAGGTTCCTGTCTGATCTTCCAGGTTTTCCCGGATTCTGCGAGCCTGGGAATGGCTGGCAGAATGTGGGGACCTGGTCTCCTGTGTACTGCGCTGTTCAGAGGAGTCTTCAGATTCCTCCTTGCTGCCAGGATTTGATGGGTACCCCCCCCACTGACCTAACTGGGCAGAAGTTTTCAGGATGCCCTTAATGGGCCTATTCTCCTGGGGTTCCCCACTAAATTGCACTGTGCTTGGGTGCCCATACCCGGATGCCCGCCCATCCATTCCTGGGAGGTACTGGCCTATGAGCCCCATGCTTCTGGCTGGATAGTAATCTGCCATCCCTGTGGCCCGGTGCTCATGTGCGCCAGGGGACAGGGGGGTGGCAGAGTCCAGGGATTGAGAGAGATAAATGCCTCTGGTACTAGGGCTCCTGAGGTTATGCTCAGGAGTTTCCCTTTCCCAGCGAACCTGGTCTCTATCCGCCCCTGCTCCCTGTTGCAATGCAAGAGCCTGCGCCTTCAGTTCCTCAGTTAAGGCCTTACTAGACTCTATCAGTCTCTCCTGCATCGCTACCTGTTGTTGGAGCCTATCATTGTGCTGGCAGAGAGCCTCATTCTCTCTCTGCGTTTCCTGATTGGTTCTGGAGCACTGGGCCAGTCTTTGCTGCAGGAGGGTTACCTCCTGAGCTGTGTCCCTATTGGCCTGCTCCTTTCTTGCCAGAGCATCCTCCACCTTCCTGGTGTGCTCTAACAAGTTCTGGTGTTCTTTTTGGAGGTCACCCAGTCCCTGGAGGGCCAGGTGATTTTCTTCCATTTTCCTTTTTAAGTGGCAGACTTCCTGGCCTAAGGTATCCCTTTCCTGACTAAGAGCCTGCATCTATGCTGCCAGGTCGTCCCTTTGCCTTTGGAAGGCACCAGTTTTCTGGCGCTCGTGGTCAAACTCTGCCTGGGTATCCAGGTCTTTCAAAATCAGTTTATTGCTCTCTGCCTTCGCTCTATCTAGGTGGCTTTGCAGGGTGACTACCTGCTCAGAACATGCCCTATTGAAGTCTAACTGTTGCTCCAGCTTTTTCTGGCTCTGCAGTAGGGAGTCCAAACCTTCTTGGTACTCCTTCTGCAAGGCCAGAAATCTGGTATCCTGGTCCGCCTTTTCCTGTTGCAGCACATCCATATCCTCCTTTATTTTAGTGATGTACCGTCTGCTGTCATTTTCTGACTCCTGGCTCCTGAGCAGCCTCTGCTCAGAAGAGTCCAGATCAGATTGGGCCTTCTGTAATGCCAGCAGTTGCCTACTCGCCAGATCTTGGCCTTCAGCACATTTGTCCTGCATGGCTCCCATATGTAAATATAAATATGCCGCTACCCTGGCAATCTTGTGGTGCTCATCCTTGGCCTTCGGGGCCATGTATAGTTCACTCAGGGCCACATGTAGGGGACCCTGATCTCCGCATATATCTGACCCTGTTTCAGTGACCTGTTGCGCGATTGCCTGCAACCAGACCGTTTGGTCCTGATGAGTCCACTCACCTCTCACAAATAGCTTATGTAAGAAGTGTTCTCTGGCTATTTTCATATCTACCAAGGTCGTCATTCTAGAGATTGGTCTCTGTCCTGACTTACAGAAGTTTGTATTTTATTTTTGCAAAACAGACCTTTTCCTTAGAGCGTTCCTTTGAGGAGTGCTTTACAGCGTAACACAGCGTGGTGATCCAACCGGATATGTGTATGTGGTCAGCTGGCACGCTGTATTAATCTGCACAAGTGATAGATCTAACCCAAACGTCCGGCTCGAGCCCCCAATTTGTAAGAGGATTCAATTCAACACTACAGCTAAGTCAATGCCTAGTCTGGGATACTGAATGGAAACCCTTATTGATATATCTTTACGTCCAGTTCATGCGTTCTGGATGACTACCCCTATATAACACCCCTCTCTTGGAATCCCCCTGACCCCACTGAGCCACGAAGTAGTTCTGTTTTGCAAGTTTAAACGGTTTATTTGATAATTTAAACAATATATATATAGCACACTTTATAATAAATTAATAATTGAATATCACACTTAATCTGAGCAGTAATCAATAATGGATAGTCCGGCACTAGCATACTTCTTTAAAATCAATGATGAGTGGTTATAGGATGGATACGATAGCAACAATACTTTTATGGTTTCAAATGGATGCAATGTGGAATGAAATGCAGTACAGAAAATAACTTGATAGGATTTCAGCAAAAGACAATGTAATCACTTTCTTGGACAATTCGCCCCCCCCTTTTATGCACTGTAAGGAGATGAAGATGACACAGTTCTTAGGAATGCAATCAAATAGAATTCAGTTCAATTCCCCCCAGCAGCTTATACAACAGATAGGAGTTTTGAAACACAGGCAAAATGCTTTGAATATGGTGACAATGCAGTGAGAAATATGCTGAAAATGCTTTTAATTCCCTTCAGGAGGTTCAGGGTGAGTGAAATATACTTGGGATGAGTTCAGGCTCACTTTAGCAAGGATCTAGGAGTAACTAGCAGGTTAAACGAATTTTTGGCAAAGGAAAGCAATGAAGCTGCTGTTTTCACACGTGGCTGGATTTTTAACCAAATTGCAAATTGCGGTAAAATTCGCGAGTGCGAGAATCATGATTATGAGTATGAGGAGTAGGAAGTCGGTTCTAGGCTTGTTGGAAAGGTAAGATTCTAAGCTTTCAGAGGAAAGTTGAACCAAGTTCCTAGCCCAAACGGTTCCAGAGATGCGGACGATTAAATAAAGGTAGTTTTTCGGATTTGAAATTTTAAAAGTTCAAAGCGACAGGTTACAGCTTGCAGCTAGAAAATGACAGGTGACAGCTTTGCAAAATGACAAGTGACAACTTCTAGGAGGCAGTTCTGGTTAGATTAAAATAGTTTGAATTATATTATTTTAACTAAGAGATTGGTTCTGCACAGTTTTGGTGGATACTCACTCCTAATTTTTAGAAGGACTGGGCCTCGTCACGATCTGGTCAGCGGGTTTTCTTCACTCGCCACGGACGGTCTCTGCACACAGCGTCTGGGTCAGCTCTACTCTGCTGGTCTGGTCTGGGTCTCTGGTTCTGATCAGGTCTGTGGGTCCGGATACAGCGGTCTCCGGTTCAGCTGGTCTCTCTCTGGATACAACACTGCTCTCTGGCAGATGAATTCAAACAGCTCGCCTGGCTGTGAATAGTGGCAATGATTTGAGGCCTGCTAAAGAGGGATTTAGCTTGTAGTTGACCTCTCTGCTACAAATTCTGAAGTAAAGTCTTGGTCTCTGAAGGTGGATAGATTGAAGTCTCTGTGTTGGCTCTCTGGAGGTTGATGGAGGTAAAGTATGGATTTTCCCGGCAGAGCGTCCCGCAGCAGATGGAATAGAATGTCTCTATCTGTCCTGACTGTCTGCTTTTATATGTTTTGAAAGTGGGTGGAGAGGCTAGCTTTCTAGGCCCTACCCCTCTCCACTTGTCATTGGCCACTTCCTCCTCTTCCCCTTGATTGGGGGAATGAAATGAAGTGTCATCATGATGAGGTCTGTTTATGATACAGAGAACCCACCCCTGTCAACTTGACACCCAAATCTATATCTGATCCAAATACATACTTCCCCGATAGACAGTTGTTTGGCATTGCATACACACATCATGCATTTACTGATGGGAGCCCCTGTTCCAATTCTGTCGTTTCTAGGAGCTTGGGTTCAAAAATGGCAACATATTTCACTTTTTGGTCGGGTTACCAATATTGGATTTGTCCCCGCATTTACACAAATGTTCGCAAAGCATGTGGGCATTAGGTGGTGGAGTGTCAGATTTTTAACATACATACATTTAGAGTAATATCCTCTTTTCTGCTAAAACCCCCCCTGAACATACCACCAGGTCCTAACACGTCTTCAAATGTGCACAGAAAAATCACAAGAATAATGATATCACTTATAAAATTTTCACAAGTCCGCTCTATGAATGATCCATCCTTTTAGATTTATGTTCTGGCCCCAAAGGGGTGTGGTTTCCCCCCAGCACAAGGTTGAATTTCTGGTTTTTCCAGTTCTGCCAAGCCAGCTTGCTCTCACAGGCAGTGCTCCTCCCCTTTCCTTCCAGGAGGAAGCCACTTTTACGACCCCCCCCCCAATAAAACATTTGCCTGAGTCAGGACACGGCTTTGTTCAATTTCCTGCAGAGCCCAGGTAATTCAATCAGAGAAGTGTCATATCCCTTTTGGTGGGAACAGCAAAAGGCAGCTAGGCCTGGGAACACAGCTGTTGTGCAAGTCTCAACTCCTGTCGGGAGTAGCTGGTGGGCAAAATTCCCTCTCTTTTTAAGCCAGGCCTCAGCTAAATGTCTCTTTGGCTGCCAGTTTTCCTGTCCAAATCAAACTTCCAATTTTTACGCATGCAGCTAGAATGCTGATTCTAAGTTTAAAACTATGACATTTAAACAATTGCAACCTATGTGACACTCAAAAGTAGGTCACTCATTTCTTTTAAACATTTTCGATTTTTGGTAGTTTTAAATCCAGTTTCAGTTAGGCTGCTGCAGACCTGCAGAACTCAGCCAGTCTTGTTATGAACATTCAAGTCACTTCAGAATATAACTTTACATTGTATCCACCTCTCAGTAAGTCTTTCTTTGGCCTGCTTTGGGTTCATTTATTCAGTTTTACACCAAAGTCTGGTGGTTTTAAAACGCCGGCTTTCTGATAGTGGTGAGTACTGGTAATGCAACCATTTTTGGGATTTAAGAAAATGAATTCCCCACAGTTCTAGGTTGCTTTTGGCAATCAGCATTGCCATTCCCAATGGTTTCAGGCTACTGTGTGGGTAGTCCAATGGTGGTTTTAGGCAGTGCCCTTCTGTGCCCATAACATCGGCAAAAATGGGTGGCAGCCTATTCTTCATGCATTTCCCTGGGCATCTTCTGGGAAGCTCTGGCCATCATGATGTTTTCAATGCCAGTACTGCACACTTTTTGTGGTAGGGCTCGGATGCATGGGTAAAAACATCCCACAAGCCCCCCTCTTGCGATGGCCATTCTGTTTCACTGATGGAACTCGCAAGATCTGGGATGTTCCCCTCATCTTCTTCCAATAGATGGCACAGTTCAGCATCTTTTCCTCCATCCGGTACTGATCGATCGGTTCTCCTCGCCGGTCCTGATGGGAATATTGGGCAGTACCCCGAGCCCCTTGCGTCTCTGCTCCCGGTCTCCGGATCGTCCTCCTTGGCCAGCCTCCAGGTTTTCTTTCTCCTAGGACAACAAAGGAAGAGCGGCAATACCTATTCATAGACATTTTTCCCCCACCATTGATATAGTGGGGTGGCATATATATATTTTAGAACTCAACAGATATGAACAGGCACTTTTTTTTTTAATTAAGAGACAGGAACACATAAACTTGAGAAACACAGAATTTGATAGGCTATAGGTAGGATCTTTTAGGATTGGAATTGAATTACTCTGGAGCGGTACCCTCTGGGATTACCGAGGACTCCTCCAGTTGCTGCAAAGTGTGCCTGGGATGGCAACACTTCAACTGGTTTATGTGGACCCACTTGTCTTCCCCCTCTGCCAAACCGCCTTTGGGGATGCGGATCTTGTAGGCCACAGGGGAGATCTTGTCTATAATCTCATAGGGTCCCTTCCATGTAGGCAAAAATTTTCGCTGCTTGGCCTGGTTCCTTTGGAAATTGTATAGATAGACCCGGTCCCCCACCTGATATTCCTTCCTGGAAGTTTTCAGGTCATAGTGGGTCTTCATACTCTCAGCTGATCTTTCTAGATTCCGCTGAGCATAGGCAAAAGCATGCTGAAGGTGTTTCCTTAAATTCTCCACATACTCATGAGTTGTGGATGCATTTATCAATGTTTGCTCTTGGGTTCTGTAGAGCAAATGCTGAGGAAGCACCAACTTGCGTCCAGTCATCAACTCAAATGGTGACATTTTGGTTGCAGATGAAGGGGTAGATCTGATGGCCATTAGGACCAGAGGTAATCGGATATCCCAACTTGGCCCAGAATCTGCCACAATCTTCTTTAATATGCTCACAATGGTTCGGTTGTATCTCTCCACTGCTCCAGAAGAAGCTGGCCTGTAAGCAATGTGTAGCTTTCTCTTGACCCCCAGTATCTCCCACATCTTTGTCATTACTTCACTGGTGAAGTGGCTACCTCTGTCTGACTCAATCCTTTGAGGTAGACCAAAACGGGAAAAGATGTGGTTAATCATCAGGGCAGCTGCTGTTTCTGCCTTGCAATTTGGGGCTGGGAGACATTCCACCCACTTGGTAAACAAGCATGTGACGGTCAACATGTACTTTTTTCCTCTAGTCGCGCGAATCACAGGGCCTACGAAGTCGATTTGTAAATCTGACCATGGCAGTGTCATCCCCCTCTTTTGGAGAGGCGCCCGGTGTGTGAGAGATGTTGGCTGAAATTGTGCACACACAAGACAACCCTTCAAGTATTGGTTGAGGTCCTGGCACATGTGTGGCCAGTATGCAACCTCTCTTAAGATTTCCAGTGTTGTGTGAAACCCCCTATGACCGGCGGTGGCCGCATCATGGGCGTGACTTAACATCAGGCTTCGGAATGAGGTAGGAACCACCCACTGATCGTGGCCAGCTTTGGATTTCCTTACCAAAAAACCGTCTTGGATCCGGAACATTTTTGGACATTTCATCAACACTCTAAGGTCCTCTTTCCCATTGTAATCGGTATCCGTCAGGGGAAAGTTCTCAGGGTCCTCAATGTGTTGCTAAAATTTACCAATTATTGGATCCCCCTTCTGAGCGGTAATCAAATCAGCATCAGGGGTCTCCTTGCTCCATTGGGCAGTTGACAGATCATTGTGAGCATTTGTCTGGGACCTAGTGATAGCAGTGACCTGGATTTCCCCCAACAGGGACTCTATTTCTATTAGATCCCCTTGGATGGCCCCGGTTTTGGCCAGCTGATCAGCTAAGTCATTTCCAGTTTTGTCTGGTCCCTCTACTTTGGAATGACCCTTGATCTTCTTCCAATAGATGATCATCCCCTTCGAGGTGACCAGATCATCAATGTTTTGGATTAACTTCCCATGTTTCAGGGGTTTGTTATTAGCACATAACATGCCTCTGGTTTTCCAATTAACCAGGTGCTCCACGAACCCGTTCCGTACATAATCCGAATCGGTGATTATGACCAGTTCGTGGAGTTGATGTTGGACAGCAGTGAGGATGGCCTGATGCACAGCCGTCAATTCTGCCACCTGACTACTTCGGGGACCAATTTTGTATCCGGCGGAGGGTTCTGGGAACTCCTTCACCCATGCATTCCCTATGCCAGCCACCAGTTCTTTCTCCCCCTTGTTGTCAACATGGTAAGAGCATCCATCCACATAGACAGTGGGCATTCCCTCACACTTGTCCTCTTCAAAGACTTTGTGTGGGGAATTAAGGTATGCCTCCGTGTTGTCCTTGATTTTTAGACTTTCGTCCTCGAGACAGTTTTCTCTGGCACAATCATGCAAGTCAGCCAGACCTTGTGCGAGGGGACTCTTCTTGTTTTGGCCATATCTGACCTCCACAGGAAAGCCTTGCATTGACAGAATCCAGGAAGTAATTCGGGAATTACTCACATTTCCGGCCCGGATTCTATCACTTTGGAGATATTGCAGAGGCTGGTGTGGAGTCTCCACTATGATGTGTTCCCCCTGGATAAACGGGCGGTAATTTTTCAATGCCCACACCGTTGACAGGAGTGCCTTCTCACAATCGTTGAATTTTTCCTCCACAGAGGATAAAGTTTTGCTCGCATAGGAGATTACTTTATTGACCTTGTCATGCTTTTGGTATAATACTGCCGTCAAGCACGTATTAGAGAACCCCGTCTCCAGGAAGAACTCCTTGTTTCTGACAGGGTAAGCTAGGCAAGGCGCTTGTGAGAGGCTTCTCTTGAGTTGTTTTACCGCCTCGGCTTGTTCTGGACCCCATTCCCACTTGACCCCCCCCTTCAGGAGATGAATCAGGGGTCTGGTGATCTCTGTGTAGCCCTCAATGAACTTTCTGCTGTAATTAGTCAGTCCAAGGAGGCTCCTTAGTTCCCGCAGAGTTGCTTCCACTTTCTTTTCCTGGGGACAGAGACCCTGAGGAGTAATCTCATGCCCCAAGAAATTAACACGGGTTCTACACCACTGTGCTTTCTGAAAGGAAAGTTTTACCCCGGCGGCCCTCAACTGGGTCAGAACATAACGGATCTCCGCTATGCGTTCCTCCACAGATGAACTTTTGATGAGGACATCATCTACATAAGCCAGGTTACCCCTTGCACCCAGGCCGGGCATGGCCTTGTGTAGGAAAATGTTGAATTCATTGCCGGAGTTGAGGTATCCGAAGGGAGTCCGGGTCCATGTATACTGCTGGCCCCCAAAGGTAAAAGCCAGCTTGTATTGGTCCTCCCTACTGACCGGCATGGTCCAGTATCCATTGGTCAGGTCTATTGCAGTGAATACCTGTGACCCCTGAATCTGGGCCAGCCCTTGGTCAATGTAGGGAAGAGGCCATCGGGAAGTATGGACCCATTTGTTGAGCTCCCTAAGGTCAGCGCAGAGTCTCCACTGGCCGTTTGGCTTTAATATTCCCAGCACCGGATTATTGAAGGTGCTGTGGACGGGACGGATTATTCCCCTGGACTCAAGGTTCTTAATTATTTCAGTAAGGGACTCCATTGATGCGAGAGGCAAGCGATATTGCTTCACAAACACTGGAGTCATGCCAGGGTCCGTGGGGATTGTTGTTGTGTGGATGTCGGTGCGACCACAGTCATATGAGTCTACCGCAAAGAGATCTTGGAAATCCAAGAAGACTTGTTTCAACTTTTGCTTCTGTTCCAGAGTCACACAGGCATCAGCTAGGTTGACTCTCTCTTCCACCATCTGCCTGAAGCCTGGAAAGACTTCTGGTTTGGCTATCTCAGCGGCCTCCTCCAGCTGGGTGGAGAAGTCCCTGGTCAGAGTGCTGATTTGGACTGGAGGCTTCAGGTGGGAAAGGCAGCCCTCATGTACCTGGAAAATCACCTCATCCCTCCTGAAGTCACAAGTCACATCTTCCTTACCATAAGGGCAAGAAGTGTACACCAGGAAGTTCCCCCCATGGCGGGTAGAAATCCTGTCTGGTGTTGTATTGTCCTCACTGTCACTGTCAAAACAGTCCTTGGGGATTGGTCCTAACAGTTCATTTCCTAAATCGATGGAAAAATGTTGGTCATCAGCCGCCATTCCAATAATGGTGCCTGCGGCTAGAGTAATACTGTTTAAGTCACTGTTATCCACCTCTATTAGAATGGTGTCATGTTCTATGTTGACTAATGGAGTTGGGTTTACCCCCAACCCTTGCTGTTGGAGAGAAGCATTTAGATGTATGTAAGCATCAGGGTTTTTCAAATGTTGTCCTCTTTTAACTTTCACTTCCAGGGAGAATTGTTGGGTCCTTTCTGGGATGGTGACTTCCTCTTTAATCTGAATTTCAACTGCATAAGGTAGCAATTGAGCTGACCTAAATGCTTTTTCTGGATCATCAAAGCCCATGGGATTATCCGCTAATCGGGACCAAGCTTTGAAGTTTATTAGGTCCAAACTAATGGCAAAGCGATTGAGAATGTCACTGCCTAAGTAAAAGGCGGCAGTGACGTCTCGCATGACCCAATAATTATGGACTATGCTCTTGTTGCCAATGGAGATTTTGAGCATACACCTGCTTGGGAGGAGATGTTTGGAATTAGGCGCTTCCAGGTCCATTTCCCATTTGTCTATCAGTTTGAATGTGGGAATGGCTGGATCTTTTGGGAGTTGGCGGAACATGGCTTCGCTGATGAAGCTCTTACCGTTGTTCACACACACTCGAGCGAGAACAGAGTCCTTCCCATCGTTTAACTGAACAGGGATGAACAACTGCTCTCCAATTTGCTGAATATCAGCCAGGCTCTGAGCTGATTTCACATCTTTCTGGACTATAGGAGTGGGAGTTTCTGATTGTGGATTGGTAAAGAATTTCAGGGTGTTGCCTTCCAGTGTGGAATACCACCTTAAACTGGAAGGAAGGTTGATTTTCGGAAATAGAGAGGACCCCCCATCACCAGTCTGTTGTCCTACTGCTATTACTGTCACGTCTGGAATCTGGTTGTTCTGGAAGTGAAATTCTACTTGCTCAGATTTTTGTTCAACCATGTGGCAGGTGCCTTTTAAACTAACATGGTTGACACTCTGTTTTAATTTTATGGGTCGGCTAGTCTGGGTCCAGAGGACCTTGTTTACGCAATATATTAGGGGTGACAACCTTCTCAGGAGGTCATTCCCTAGTAAACAAGGGGTGCCCTCTGGAGTCACTACTATGACCGGGTGTTCCAACTTGTGTCGACCAATTTTAATGTCCAAGTCTGCCGTCCCCTCGACGGGAATTTCCTTCCCGTCAAAGTTCTGGAGTTGTCCAGGAAGTGAGGTGAGAGGAATTTGGTAATTCCCTCCCCTTCCTGCATTCAGTTCATCAAAGGCCCTTCTGGACAGAAGGGTAGCTTGAGATCCCGTGTCCACCAGCGCTGAAATCGTACCCTGCCCCTGTACTTGTACCGGGGCATCATATCTTCCCTCCTTCTCCTCAAGGGGGCACAGATAATGCACATTTTTGGACAACTGGTGGGCTAACTTTCTGGTTTTGGACATTGCAAGAGAAGAAATTTGGGCAGAATTCTGTGGAGAGCCTTGGGAATCTGAAAGAAAAAGCTGGCAACTGGAGATCAGAGCCATTGTGGGTTCCCCTGGTTCTGGTTCTGGGCCGCCCCCCCCTTTTTGGAGGCAGTCATCAGGATGGGTTTGAACCAGGGGATTTTGGTATTGTGGGTTCTGGGATGAGATGATGGGCGGCGGTAGCTCAGTCTCCATATCTCCCCAGTCTGAATTGGCATCCCTTGGGACCCATTTTTCCTTGGGAGGAGTTCCCCCATCTCTGAAGGAGAAGGTTCTTTCCCCAGGATCCTCTGAGGATCCCTCTCCCTCAAATTGGAAGACCTGTACCTCCTCCACAAAGTGGGTCTGTTTGGGTCCTTTGTTTCTCCTACCTCCTCTCTGCTCCTTGGGTGGCAGACCTTGAGGGGTAGGAGATTTTGTTTCCGGTTCCTGGTTTTCCAGGGGCTGTTTACAAGTTGGGAAGGAAGCTTCCTCCAAGGCTTTACACCCCCCTTCCTCTTGTGCCTCCTCCCTGGGAACCAGTGTGTTATCGGGGTGCTGCCCCCGTCATTGTTCTGGAGCACCAGGTCCCGAGTTTGGGGCATTCTGTGGTGGCATGCTCATATGAGGGTTCTGTTGAGCCCTCAGTATGTGACCCAGATCTCGTGCCATATTTTGGACCTGGCGCTCAAGTTGTGAAACCCGCTCAGGCTGATACGGGGCTCTATTTTCTCCCCTGGGCTGATCCCGGGAAGGGTAGCTATCCCTTCTCTGGTAGTACCCCTGGTTGGGAAGATTTTGGTACCCCTCCACCCTTGGCCTCCCCTCTCCCGGATTAGGTTGTCTGGGCTCAGGGAATTGGGGAAAGAAGGATGGATGATTTTGGGGCTGGAAATTGGGTGGATACCTGGGGAAAAAGTTCTGCCCAGGATTTGGAGAATTTCTGCCCTCCTGGGGGAAGTTAGGAGGGAAGTTCCCCAGGTCAGGTGATTGGCTGGATCCCCCCCCTTGGCTGGAGGAGTCCACACATAACCCAGGATTGGTCGGTTTCCCTTGTAGCGGGGACTTACATAGTCAGGGGAGCGGGAGACCCCATTTGTGGGACTACCTCCTCGACTCCCTGTCTGTGACTGGCCCGAGGGCCTTCTGGGCTGTGAATTATTAGGTGCAGGTAGGTTTTTAGGCCCCCCCATCTCCAAATCCAAAACGGGGGTGACCTTTACCTCTGCCACCTTGGCAGCAGCAGGGGTGCTGTTGGTTTGGGGATTTTTCTGGGTATTGCTTTTATTTTCTATGGGCTTCTGCACCTCATAGATCCGGGTAGCCTGTTCAATGACCCAGTCTAAAGATCTTTTCTCATGAAAATCTCTCACGAGCTGGGTCATTATATATTTGGGCAAGGCATGGAAAAATGTATTGACAAATTCTCTGCTGTCTGTGCGCACCCTTCTTGTGGTCTGCGCAAAGGCACGTTTCAGTTCTTGCACGAATTCTTGTGGGGCCTGATCCTCCCCACATTGCAAATTGTAGGCTGCCTTGCGAGCCTCTTGAGGATTTCTGTGAACAGAAAAATGTTTCAAGATGGCCGCCTTATAGGTGGACCATCTTAAATGATTTTGGTCCTCCAGCCCCGCAAAGAAACTGGAGTATTCTGGGGAGAATGTCCATTTGACGTACTGGATGCAGCTACTGCTGTCCTTCAAATGGAAAATTCTCCATCATTTGCTCGTAAAGCTCCAAGTGTTCCCAAACAGAATACTTGGCGTTCTTGTGATAAGGCGTGATGACACTCCTTATTGCCTTTATTTGCTTCAATGGGTCCTTAAGCAAGGCCCTTTTTGCCTTATTGGCCTTTTTGGTTCGGGTAACCCTGGTCCATTCATCCTCCGACTCAGAAGCACTGCTCCCAGAGGTTCCTGTCTGATCTTCCAGGTTTTCCCGGATTCTGCGAGCCTGGGAATGGCTGGCAGAATGTGGGGACCTGGTCTCCTGTGTCCTGCGCCGTTCAGAGGAGTCTTCAGATTCCTCCTTGCTGCCAGGATTTGATGGGTACCCCCCCCCACTGACCTAACTGGGCAGAAGTTTTCAGGATGCCCTTAATGGGCCTATTCTCCTGGGGTTCCCTATTAAATTGCACTGTGCTTGGGTGCCCATACCCGGATGCCCGCCCATCCATTCCTGGGAGGTACTGGCCTATGAGCCCCATGCTTCTGGCTGGATAGTAATCTGCCATCCCTGTGGCCCGGTGCTCATGTGCGCCAGGGGACAAGGGGGTGGCAGAGTCCAGGGACTGAGAGAGATAAATGCCTCTGGTACTAGGGCTCCTGAGGTTATGCTCAGGAGTTTCCCATTCCCAGCAAACCTGGTCTCTATCCGCCCCTGCTCCCTGTTGCAATGCAAGAGCCTGCGCCTTCAGTTCCTCAGTTAAGGCCTTACTAGACTCTATCAGTCTCTCCTGCATCGCTACCTGTTGTTGGAGCCTATCATTGTGCTGGCAGAGAGCCTCATTCTCTCTCTGCGTTTCCTGATTGGTCCTGGAGCACTGGGCCAGTCTTTGCTGCAGGAGGGGTACCTCCTGAGCTGTGTCCCTATTGGCCTGCTCCTTTCTTTCCAGAGCATCCTCCACCTTCCTGGTGTGCTCTAACAAGTTCTGGTGTTCTTTTTGGAGGTCACCCAGTCCCTGGAGGGCCAGGTGATTTTCTTCCATTTTCCTTTTTAAGTGGCAGACTTCCTGGCCTAAGGTATCCCTTTCCTGACTAAGAGCCTGCATCTGTGCCGCCAGGTCGTCCCTTTGCCTTTGGAAGGCACCAGTTTTCTGGCGCTCCTGGTCAAACTCTGCCTGGGTATCCAGGTCTTTCAAAATCAGTTTATTGCTCTCTGCCATCTCCCTATCTAGGTGGCTTTGCAGGGTGACTACCTGCTCAGAACATGCCCTATTGAAGTCTAACTGTTGCTCCAGCTTTTTCTGGCTCTGCAGTAGGGAGTCCAAACCTTCTTGGTGCTCCTTCTGCAAGGCCAGAAATCTGGTATCCTGGTCCGCCTTTTCCTGTTGCAGCACATCCATATCGTCCTTTATTTTAGTGATGTACCGTCTGCTGTCATTTTCTAACTCCTGGCTCCTGAGCAGCCTCTGCTCAGAAGAGTCCAGATCAGATTGGGCCTTCTGTAATGCCAGCAGGTGCCTACTCGCCAGATCTTGGCCTTCAGCACATTTGTCCTGCATGGCTCCCATATGTAAATATAAATATGCCGCTACCCTGGCAATCTTGTGGTGTTCTTCCTTGGCCTTCGGGGCCATGTATAGTTCACTCAGGGCCACATGTAGGGGACCCTGATCTCCCCATGTATCTGACCCTGTTTCAGTGACCTGTTGCGCGATTGCCTGCAACCAGACCGTTTGGTCCTGATGAGTCCACTCACCTCTCACAAATAGCTTATGTAAGAAGTGTTCTCTGGCTATTTTCATATCTACCAAGGTCGTCATTCTAGAGATTGGTCTCTGTCCTGACTTACAGAAGTTTGTATTTTATTTTTGCAAAACAGACCTTTTCCTTAGAGCGTTCCTTTGAGGAGTGCTTTACAGCGTAACACAGCGTGGTGATCCAACCGGATATGTGTATGTGGTCAGCTGGCACGCTGTATTAATCTGCACAAGTGATAGATCTAACCCAAACGTCCGGCTCGAGCCCCCAATTTGTAAGAGGATTCAATTCAACACTACAGCTAAGTCAATGCCTAGTCTGGGATACTGAATGGAAACCCTTATTGATATATCTTTACGTCCAGTTCATGCGTTCTGGATGACTACCCCTATATAACACCCCTCTCTTGGAATCCCCCTGACCCCATTGAGCCACGAAGTAGTTCTGTTTTGCAAGTTTAAACGGTTTATTTGATAATTTAAACAATATATATATGTATCACACTTTATAATAAATGAATAATTGAATATCACACTTAATCTGAGCAGTAATCAATAATGGATAGTCCGGCACTAGCACACTTCTTTATAATCAATGATGAGTGGTTATAGGATGGATACGATAGCAACAATACTTTTATGGTTTCAAATGGATGCAATGTGGAATGAAATGCAAAAAGACAATGTAATCACTTTCTTGGACAATTCGCCCCCCCTTTTATGCACTGTAAGGAGATGAAGATGACACAGTTCTTAGGAATGCAATCAAATAGAATTCAGTTCAATTCCCCCCAGCAGCTTATACAACAGATAGGAGTTTTGAAACACAGGCAAAATGCTTTGAATATGGTGACAATGCAGTGAGAAATATGCTGAAAATGCTTTTAATTCCCTTCAGGAGGTTCAGGGTGAATGAAATATACTTGGGATGAGTTCAGGCTCACTTTAGCAAGGATCTAGGAGTAACTAGCAGGTTAAACAAATTTTTGGCAAAGGAAAGCAATGAAGCTGCTGTTTTCACACGTGGCTGGATTTTTAACCAAATTGCAAATCGCGGTAAAATTCGCGAGTGCGAGAATCGTGATTACGGCAAAAGTATGAGGAGTAGGACGTCGGTTCTAGGCTTGTTGGAAAGGTAAGTTTCTAAGCCTGCAGAGGAAAGTTAAACCAGGTTCTTAGCCCAAACGGTTCCAGAGATACGGACGATTAAATAAAGGTAGTTTTTCGGATTTGAAATTTTAAAAGTTCAAAGCGACAGGTTACAGCTTGCAGCTAGAAAATGACAGGTGACAGCTTTGCAAAATGACAAGTGACAACTTCTAGGAGGCAGTTCTGGTTAGATTAAAATAGTTTGAATTATATTATTTTAACTAAGAGATTGGTTCTGCACAGTTTTGGTGGATACTCACTCCTAATTTTTAGAAGGACTGGGCCTCGTCACGATCTGGTCAGCGGGTTTTCTTCACTCGCCACGGACGGTCTCTGCACACAGCGTCTGGGTCAGCTCTACTCTGCTGGTCTGGTCTGGGTCTCTGGTTCTGATCAGGTCTGTGGGTCCGGATACAGCGGTCTCCGGTTCAGCTGGTCTCTCTCTGGATACAACACTGCTCTCTGGCAAATGGCAAGAGTTCTTGCAAAGAATTCAAACAGCTCGCCTGGCTGTGAATAGTGGCAATGATTTGAGGCCTGCTAAAGAGGGATTTAGCTTGTAGTTGACCTCTCTGCTACAAATTCTGAAGTAAAGTCTTGGTCTCTGAAGGTGGATAGATTGAAGTCTCTGTGTTGGCTCTCTGGAGGTTGATGGAGGTAAAGTATGGATTTTCCCGGCAGAGCGTCCCGCATCAGATGGAATAGAATGTCTCTATCTGTCCTGACTGTCTGCTTTTATATGTTTTGAAAGTGGGTGGAGAGGCTAGCTTTCTAGGCCCTACCCCTCTCCACTTGTCATTGGCCACTTCCTCCTCTTCCCCTTGATTGGGGGAATGAAATGAAGTGTCATCATGATGAGGTCTGTTTATGATACAGAGAACCCACCCCTGTCAACTTGACACCCAAATCTATATCTGATCCAAATACATACTTCCCCGATAGACAGTTGTTTGGCATTGCATACACACATCATGCATTTACTGATGGTAGCCCCTGTTCCAATTCTGTCGTTTCTAGGAGCTTAGGTTCAAAAATGGCAACATATTTCACTTTTTGGTCGGGTTACCAATATTGGATTTGTCCCCGCATTTACACAAATGTTCGCAAAGCATGTGGGCATTAGGTGGTGGAGTGTCAGATTTTTAACATACATACATTTAGAGTAATATCCTCTTTTCCGCTAAAACCCCCCCTGAACATACCACCGGGTCCTAACACGTCTTCAAATGTGCACAGAAAAATCACAAGAATAATGATATCACTTATAAACTTTTCACAAGTCCGCTCTATGAATGATCCATCTTTTTAGATTTATGTTCTGGCCCCAAAGGGGTGTGGTTTCCCCCCAGCACAAGGTTGAATTTCTGGTTTTTCCAGTTCTGCCAAGTCAGCTTGCTCTCACAGGCAGTGCTCCTCCCCTTTCCTTCCAGGAGGAAGCCACTTTTACGACCCCCCCCCCCAATAAAACATTTGCCTGAGTCAGGACAGGGCTTTGTTCAATTTCCTGCAGAGCCCAGGTAATTCAATCAGAGAAGTGTCATATCCCTTTTGGTGGGAACAGCAAAAGGCAGCTAGGCCTGGGAACACAGCTGTTGTGCAAGTCTCAACTCCTGTCGGGGGTAGCTGGTGGGCAAAATTCCCTCTCTTTTTAAGCCAGGTCTCAGCTAAATGTCTCTTTGGCTGCCAGTTTTCCTGTCCAAATCAAACTTCCAATTTTTACGCATGCAGCTAGAATGCTGATTCTAAGTTTAAAACTATGACATTTAAACAATTGCAATCTATGTGACACTCAAAAGTAGGTCACTCATTTCTTTTAAACATTTTCGATTTTTGGTAGTTTTAAATCCAGTTTCAGTTAGGAGGCTGCAGACCTGCAGAGCTCAGCCAGTCTTGTTATGAACATTCAAGTCACTTCAGAATATAACTTTACATTGTATCCACCTCTCAGTAAGTCTTTCTTTGGCCTGCTTTGGGTTCATTTATTCAGTTTTACACCAAAGTCTGGTGGTTTTAAAACGCCGGCTTTCTGATAGTGGTGAGTACTGGTAATGCAACCATTTTTGGGATTTAAGAAAATGAATTCCCCACAGTTCCAGGTTGCTTTTGGCAATCAGCATTGCCATTCCCAATGGTTTCAGGCTACTGTGTGGGTAGTCCAATGGTGGTTTTAGGCAGTGCCCTTCTGTGCCCATAACATCGGCAAAAATGGGTGGCAGCCTATTCTTCATGCATTTCCCTGGGCATTTTCTGGGAAGCTCTGGCCATCATGATGTTTTCAATGCCAGTACTGCACAGTTTTTGTGGTAGGGCTCGGATGCATGGGTAAAAACATCCCACAAAACACAATGCAAGGCAGCCACATGCTGAGGGAGGGTAGCGCTGTGGACCAGAGTCCAGATCCTGCAAAGAGCCTCCCTCAGCTTGTAACATCATCCCTGATTCACTGGACCCCACCCCCTACCATGTCTCTACCATAGGATGGGGTGGGTTCAGCAAACTATAACCCCATCCCAGCATGTATGAGAGACAGGATAGGGGGCAGGGTGAAGTGCACAATCTATGCCTCGATGGTGTTTGAATTTTAACACCCTGTGGTGAATGTAGCGAGGTCATCCCTACTTCTCCCCTTAAGTGGCCAGGGGAAGGCAGAAGCTACTTGATTATGACCCTGTGGGTGGCTATCTGTGGGAGGACCACATGTGAGAGGACAACTCACATGGAGCAGGGTAGACTTGCTAGGTCAAGGCAGACATTTCCCTGTTTCTTTAGACTCTGGTAAAACCCACTTGCTTCCCTTTTCCAGTGTGGCATACTGTAGCGTGGGTCTAGAACCTCCAGTCACCAACTGTATTTACATTCCCCTTTGCTTGATAACACTGAGATGAGGAAGAGGCTTGGAGTAATTAAGATCACTAGAACCGGAAAGCAAATGCTGCGCTCTAGTTGTTGTAAAAGGTTAACAGGTAGACCATTTAAAACCTACACCTGGAGAGAAAGAGAGACTTACTTCTCCCGATGTCAGTCAGGACACCGAAGGAGGGTAGGCTGCAGTGTGGCATGAAGAAGTTGCTGGAGGTGTCGTCTGGGGAAGTCTGGAAGCGTATGGTTTGCTGTGCTTGTGTCACGGGAAGCAGGAGCTGTCAGGTGAAGAAGTAGGCAAAGCAGGAACCGGAGAACAGATGGCATGGCCTCAGAGCCAACAATCAAGCCACAGCAAGAACAGTGAGACGCGAAGGACGCTGACGCAGCCGACAGAGACAGGTGAGCCCAGATAGTGAGGTTGGGATGCCGGGGCGCATCATCATGGATGCAGCGTACTGTTTATGAACCTGGTAAGCCCAAACAAGCAAGTTTGGACACAAGGGCAATTGAGCAAAGTGACTAAGATGAAACAAGAGGGGTCACTGACCCAATATATGAAAAGTATACTTAAAGAATCTTGGAACTATATAGAAGAGAAGGTGATTACTGATCAGAAGTACGATTATGGGACCCACAACCAAATACTAAACCAATAAAGATAGTCCTGGCATGAGAGTAACCCAGGCATAAAGCGAGTCTGGGACCCACGCACAAGTGATGAAATAAGAACGTCCTGGCAGGAGAGTAAACCAGGCACACAGCGAGTCTGGGACCTGCACCCAATCAAGATTGATGAGGCTGGTCCCCAAATGTGTGCAATCTAGGGGAAGAGAGTCTCCCTCCCCTTTTGCAGGTGAAGTCTGTGAACTGTGGTAAAGTCAAGTAAGCTCAGGGTAAGCACCTCTCTTGAGCCTGTGAATTGTGATATTGTGAAGTCTGTAAATTGTGGAAAGTCAAGAAAGCTCAGGGGAAGAAGCATACCTCTTGAGCCTATCAATTGTGAAACTGTGAAACCTATAAACTGTAGAAAAGCTAAGAAAGTTTGGAGAAAGATGCATAACCCTGGAAGCTGTGAATTGTGGAACTGTGAAATCTGTGAACTGTGAAAAATCTAGGAAAGCAAAGGGGCAGATGCATGCTCCTTGAGCCTGTGAATTGTGGAACTGTGAAAATCTTCAGGGAGGGTCAAAACCCTTTAGATTGTCGAATGGTATAACCCAAAAGGAGGCAAGGAGCTGTAGGTGATCAGCTAAAAGACATGCTCCCCTTCAAGTTGTGTGTAGTTTAGTGTGTGAGGATCAGGATAAGGTTTTGGTCACAGGACGGAGAACTTTTTTTTGTCATTCTGACACGGACAGTCCTTAGTTTTGTTGAGGTAGGAAAACACCTCCTAGAGTTAGCGATATATAGGATTTCCCCAACCCTCTCTGTAATTGTATCAATCAAAGTCTTTAACAATCACTGTAATGCAACTGTGTCCGAGTCTTACTCTTAATCCCTTACAGCCTCCAGGCATTCATTTGAACCAGACCTGGAGACCCTTTGATGGCTCAAACTGCTTTGAGCATGTCCAGTAGGGATGGCTCTTGAGAGGGCTCTCCCCACTGCACATACAGCAGTACCTGCCGTGACTCATGCTGATCTGCTGCCAGCTGCACATGTTTCATTTTCAGCACATGTTTCAACAGGTGGGCCACTGCACGTTCTGCCCCAATAGACCAACCGCCCCTGCATAGTCTTTCAGTACTGACAGTCCTAGGGACTAGTTAGTTTCACATAAGAATGGGAAAAACAGGCAAGGGAAGTAATCCAGAAGGCTTTACCGACTCCCAAAAAGTAAGGACAGGGTTCAAAGTAAGCAAAAGAAAGGGTTCCCTAGTAACTCTCTGGCACTTCCACCTAGGAAGCTTGCTTGCAGTGCCTAGCAGGGCACACTGTGTGCTGGCTGTGTACCGGTTCTGGGCCTACTGGATGGTCCTCTGGATTCAGTATCTCCCTCTGTTCCCTGGGAGATGTTTAGTGGAGGGGTCTTGTTTCCCTCTTTGGACATCCTGGCCTTCCTTCAGGCAGACTGTACATTCAACCAGGGTCCAAATGTGTTATTCTTGTTACCCCTTGCAAAGTGTTCAGATGATCTGCCCAAAAGTGGTGCTCAGCCCTCTTTTAAAACCAAATGGGCCACATTGATTGGTGTAGGCTATGCCTACCTTAATTAATCAATTCTGGGTCCCCACCAACAATTTCCTGTATCCATGAGGTCATAACCAGAGTGCTTTGCAACAGAAAAGGTAAACGGGTGAAAACACGTAAAACTAAGACCCACCCACCTTCCCGTCTGTTGTGGATCAAATGGTCACTCTGGTTAATTGGGCTCTCTGTGCTTCCTGATTAAAGCCGCAGGTCTCCCTTGAAGCTGCAGCGAGACTAGACATTTGGATGCTGCCAAACCACAGACTTGTACTTTCTGAATGGGGTCTCTCTGCTGTGATGACGTCTATAAACAGTTGTCCCAGATATGACAGGTCAGGAGCTGGCTTCAGGATTACAGCTGACACCGTTGACACAGTTGGCACAGTGCAAATCAAAGGTTGTTGGGGTTTTCCTGTCCTTTGTTAGTCCTGTGACCAAGCCCTGTGAACCTGTTTGAATTAAATCAGATTAGTATATGAAGCTGTCACCAGTAGCAGAGCTTAAACAAAGGGAAAGGGCGGATCCATGGAGCCTTTGTAATTTAATTAGGCTGGCCATGGCAGGAGGAAGGTTTTGCCCTCCCCCTTCTGATATGCCTTTATGTACTCTTGGCTGTCATTTCCCAACTAATTATGACAGGGTGGAGGGCACCTGTAGGCTGTGTCCACCCAAGGTACAAAGATCTATGTGTATGTCATGCAGTGAGCACAGGAAAATGTGTGCAGATTAGCCCCCCAAATTTTCCAGAGGTTGATCTACCATCATTGAAGCACACACCCACCGTGCTGATGGTCGAATTCCTCACAGCCAATTTGGCCGGAATGGTTTTTTGACCTGAATATGGAACAATATCCTGCTTGCGTGTTGAGGTATTTCCTCCACAAACAGCTGACTGTTAATAGGTAGCATTATTAGCGCATGCAGTCCTATGGGACTTTAGAAGGGGCGGTAACCCTAACTCTGAATCAGGCAGTCATTTGTTTTTACTGCCAGTGGTAATGGTAATAAAGTTGGGCGGTATTAGATGGCTAACGCTACCTAACCCGTAACGAGCCCAACAGACTGTGGCTTAATTGCTCCAATTGGTTCGGACTCCTCACTATGCCAGCCATATTCTGATTTGGGGGATAGTTATGCATAACATTAACTCCACTGAGATGATTGCATTTGAGGGGCTATAATCCTGCCTGTGTGTTTTTTCACAGGCTGATTTGAGGTAGCGGGGGCTGACTTACATGGATGTACCCAAAGGTCACCAAGCTACATACTGGAAGGGACAGGTGTTGTCTGGTCTGGAGCATTCATTTGTGTGGGTTTGATACACTAAAATATTTAACTTTCTGATTCAGTAAGATGTATATAGAATTGTGAATGGCCGTGGTGTTTTAATAAGCTACCACATACCTTTTATAATACAGAAACATTGTGAGTACCAACGCCCTGGGTCCATGTTCCAACCGAGCACTTTGTGTTTAAGAAACAGTTTTGTGACACCGGTCTTCCCACACTCCCTGGTTTGTTTAACTTACACTAGGGATTGTGTTCCCCTTCCAGTTGTATGTTGTATTTGCATTTCATCTCTATGTTATTGTTTTAATAATACTGTTGTGTGCATTTGTTATGCTAGGCTCAGTTCTCAATTAATTATAAACACACACATACCGTGCAGAAGTACAGATACAATGTCACAGTAGGAACTTAATAGTGCACTAATCTGTTTACTCCATGTGATTTGTAACATTTTTTTTAATTTGGAAAAGGACAATTCATCTTGATTTGAGTGTATTATCCATGTACATGATATATGATGGTCATCATAAAATACATATTGCATTCATGGGGGGTCATTACGACCCAGGCGCTAATTGCGCCAACTTTACCACCATTTTGTAAACTATGTTTACACCATGGTGGATGGCGGATTTACCGCCCCATTCCAAGGTGAGTGGGGCGGTAAATCCCCATTTCCCATTTTCCCTTCCCCATTCCCATTTTTGCCCCATAGGGCATAATGGGAGTGGGGAAGGCGCTAATTACGCCACCGTAAATTACGGTGGCGTAATTAGCATCATGGCAGGTTAGCGCCATGGATTTTAACGGCTGCTAAGAGCAGCCGTTAAAATCAGAATAGGCGTTAAGGGTTAACGACGGCGTTAACCCTTAACGCCTGGGTCGTAATGAGGCCCATAGTGTGTAAGACCTACAGAGAACTTAATTTGAATTCTTTTTAATAATCATGCTAGAAGTTACTTGTTTAAAGTTTGTTCAAACCAATGTTGGAGCGACTTAGGGGTTTGCTCAATCACCAACCCTTAATGGTGATTCAGGCCAATAGGTTTGCTCAGAAGTGCCCCAAATGCTGCCATCCTAAAAGGTCTCATTGCCTTGCAGGGGCACTGCCACGACTCAACACGTCTAGGGCACACATTTCTTTGCTCAAGCCTCAAATTTAAAAAATGTTGGCCAACTCAGAAGATTGGAGACGCGAGGTCCGCCTGCCCAGGAAAGGTTTTCGTTTCTGGCATGCTTGCGCCTCATGTGATAAGAAGTATTTTTGCCTTTTCAAGTCGGAGGCCTGCCACTGCTAGAAATATTTGTTTCCAAGGTCTGTCGTTGGCCGTTCGCAATCAAAACATTAAAGAACGTTTTTTCAAGCTTACGGCCGGTGGTAGAATTACTACTTTTACTATTTCTGTAGTGGGTTCGAGTGGCTCCTGGATCCCCCTGTGAGTTTGTTGCGTAATTTTGGAGCACACCCCCACATCAGAATGGACAAATCAGGATTTAATTTATTACAGACTTGCAAGCCAATAAAGGACAGTAAATTCACAAGCCCACTACCCAACTCACCCTACCTCCAATTTGCCTCCTCTCATATTCCCTCCTGGTCGGGCATCTTGTAATAAATGTCACTTCTGTTTGACCTTTCCCTCCCCCAAAACATAACAATGGCACTCCTTGTACATTTTACTGAGTCCGTCTTCTGATTCCATCTTGTTCTCCACTATCACGGGTTCCTTTGATTCCGGGTCGGTCGCTCTGGTCTGACGATATCTGGTGTACACCTCCTCAGCTGAGGAGCCTAGGGCTACCGCCCCATGATGTGGTCCCAGCAAGGAATGTTCTAGCTGGTATGGTCTGCTCTGATCCGAAGATGGTGGCTGAGTGTCCTTCACCCAGTTACCCCGAGAGCCTCTGAATACGCTGCCTCAGCAGTCCTACAGCACATGTCCCTTTAGAGAGCCCTCGAGGACAGATATTACCATAAGCCAATAGCTGCTCATTTCCTTATCCAATGTCCACTAGGATTTTAAAGAAAAATAAGGTGTAAATGCAGTGTGTGACAATAAGGTAAAATGGTCATTCATTTTGAGTATTCTTAATGGAGTCTATAGTTTTATTTGTTGACTCAGTATTTATCCTCACTTAGAAAAGTGTAGAATCTATATTTGGAAAAAATCATTTGGGCCCAAAGTAGGTTTGGCACATTTTACCCATTATCTGACCACAACGTCCTATCACACGTTTTCGCATGATGCTTCATGAAATTAAACACGAGCGTGCTTGCTTCGCTTTTGACACTCAGAAGGTGTGGTGCACAGGCTCTCATATGCTTCTCCTTTGGTCTCTTCACAGCTTCCAGCTCTCCAGCCAATCAGCAAGCTTGTAATGGAGGTTCTAACCACCTATAAAGGCTGCATTTCAAGCTTCCCTTTGTGATGTGTGTACACCGGGCAAGCTGTGTCGCAGGAGGCCGCAGGCTAGGCTGCTCTTTGTATGGCCCCTGCACAAGCTCTGATATGTCCTAGGTGACCTTATCCCTCGTTAGACACCCTCATCTTCAGCTGGGACCACTTCCTTGGGTGGTGGTCACCTTCCCGAGAATATAGCCCTCCGATGGGGGCTCTTATGCTTCATTAGTCCTGGGGTTCAGTAGTCATCGAGAGGACAAGAAAACAAATAAGCACAACACATTCACAGGCCGATTAATTGAATTAATCTGCGCCGGAAATTCCGGTGCAGAGGTGCCAAAACGTGCGAATCGCAGTGCACGTGCGAAAATCGCAGGGAAACCAGCGCACATCGATTCATGGAAGTCCGTGCACGAGAAAAATATTGAATGTGCGCTGAAAAAGTGCGCGGTGCACGCCGGCGCACAGGTCATCCAACGGCGTGCATCACGGCCACAGCGAAATCGCACATAGTGCGGCGCACATAACAAAAGTAGGTGGAACACGGGGCGTAACACTCGGAATGGGGAACAACGCGTGAAAATATGGGTGTCACGGGGGAAGTACAGGAGGCAAGTGCGTGGAACGCCCACACGCTCGCCTACAACTCGTATTCATGGAATCGAATAGGGCAAACCAGCACACGGGCAAAGACGTCCACAGGGCCAAACACGTCCGCCACAAGAAAGCAGGCGGTAGCGTCCCTGCGCCTGAAATAAATGTGCGCCAAAATGTGCGCTAACAAAAAGCACCTATGTACAGCTATGATGAATGATCCATACTGTGGCTCTCTGGACAAATGAGGTGCAAATGGGTACCGACAAACACGGACACCCGCTGTGTGAAAAATAGCGTGTGCGTGTATTTCGGGGTGCGCGGGAAGTTCCACAAGCGATTGGCCTGGGTACGTGTATTTCGGGGTGCACGGGAAGTTCCACACGCGATTGTCCTTGGTATGTGTATTTCGGGGTGCGCGTGAAGTTTCACACGCGATTTCAGCAGGTTACGTGTATTCCAAGGTGCGTGGGAAGTTTCATAAGCAAATTTGCAGGGTACGTGTATTTCGTGGTGCGCGTGAAGTTCCACACGTGATTTCAGCAGGGTACGTGTACTCAGGGTGTGCAAGACGTTCCACACGCGAATCCAGCAGCCTACGTGTATTTCGGGGGTGCCGGGGAGTACTACACGTGAATTGGCCGTGTGGGTCCTCCCAGGTGTTCCTTCTATACCCTCCACGGCCCCTGCAGGCGGCCCACACCACAGGGGACTATCCTGCACCCCTGCACATGTCCCGCAGGCAGCCCATCCACCATGGCCATGCCCCCCAGCCAACCCACATGTCACCTTGCACTACTGACCACCAGCGCATGTCTCCCAGCACCCCCACCCCCCAGCATCCAGGGGCACCCTCCACCAGGCCCCCACTCATGTGTCCCACCCCCCTCCAAACCCCCAGCAGTCAGGGGCACCCTCCACCAGGCCCCCACTCATGTCTCCCTGCACCCCCACCCCCAGCACTGTGGGCACCCTCCAGCAGGCCCCCACTCATGTCTCCCAGCCCCCCACCCCCAGCAGTCAGGGGCACCCTCCACCAGGCCCCCACTCATGTCTCCCTGCACCTCCACCCCCCAGCATCCAGGGGCACCCTCCAACAGCCCCCCCCCTAATCTCCAACGCATGATCCCCTGCACCCACAACCCCCAGCACTGTGGGGCACCCTCCACCAGGCCCCCACTCATGTCTCCCAGCACCCCCACCCCCCAGCATCCAGGGGCACCCTCCACCAGGCCCCCACTCATGTCTCCCAGCACCCGCACCCCCTAGCATCCAGGGGCACCCTCCACCAGGCCCCCACTCATGTCCAACTCATGTCTCCCTGCAAACCCACCCCCCAGCATCCAGGGGCACCCTCCGCCAGGCCCCCACTCATGTCTCCCAGCACCCCCACCCCCCAGCATCCAGGGGCACCCTCCACCAGGCCCCCACTCATGTCCAACTCATGTCTCCCTGCACCCCCACCCCCTAGCACTGTGGGGCAGCCTCAACCAGGCCCCCACTCATGTCTCCCTGCACCCCCACCCCCCAGCATCCAGGGGCACCATCCACCAGGCCCCCACTCATGTCTCCCAACCCCCCCCAAACCCCAGCCGTCAGGGGCACCCTCCACCAGGCCGCCACTCATGTCTCCCTGCACCCCCACCCACCCCCCAGCACTGTGGGGCATCCTCCACCAGCCCCCCACTCATGTCTCCCACCCCCCCAACCCCCAGCGGTCCGGGGCACCCTCCACCAGGCCCCCACTCATGTCTCCCTGCACCCCCTCCCCCCAGCATCCAGGGGCACCATCCACCAGGCCCCCACTCATGTCTCCCAGCACCCCCACCCCCCAGTATCCAGGGGCACCCTCCACCAGGCCCCCACTCATGTCCAACTCATGTCCCCTTGCACCCCCACCCCCAGCACTGTGGGGCACCCTCCACCAGGCCCCCACTCATGTCTCCCAGCACCCCCACCCCCCATCATCCAGCGGCACCCTCCACCAGGCCCCCACTCATGTCTCCCAGCACCCCCACCCCCCAGCATCCAGGGGCACCCTCCATCAGGCCCCCACTCATGTCTCCCAGCACCCCCACCCCCCAGCATCCAGGGGCACCCTCCACCAGGCCCCCACACATGTCCAACTCATGTCTCCCTGCACCCCCACCCCCCAGCATCCAGGGGCACCCTCCACCAGCCCCCCACTCATGTCTCCCACCCCGCGCCCCCCAGCAGTCAGGGGCACCCTCCACCAGGCACCCACTCATGTCTCCCAGCACCCCACCCCCCAGCACTGTGGGGCACCCTCCACCAGGCCCCCACTCATGTCTCCCCCCACCACCCAGCAGTCAGGGGCACCCTCCACCAGGCCCCCACTCATGTCTCCCTGTACCCCCACCCCCCAGCATCCATGGGCACCCTCCACCAGGCCCCCACTCATGTCTCCCAGCACCCCCACCCCCCAGCATCCAGGGGCACCCTCAACCAGGCCCCCACTCATGTCCCCCTGCACTCCCACCCCCAGCATTGTGGGGCACCCTCCACCGGGCCCCCACTCATGTCTCCCCCCCACAACCCCCCAGCAGTCAGGGGCACCCTCCACCAGGCCCCCACTCATGTCCAACTCATGTCTCCCTGCACCCCCACCCCCCAGCATCCAAGGGCACCCTCCACCAGGCCCCACTCATGTCTCCCACCCCCCCACCACACAGCATCCAGGGGCACCCTCCACCAGGACCCCACTCATGTCTCCCTGCACCCCCACCCCCCAGCATCCAGGGGCACCCTCCACCAAGCCCTCACTCATGTCTCCCTGCACCCCCAACCCCAGCATCCAGGAGCACCCTCCACCAGGCCCCCACTCATGTCTCCCTGCACCCCCACCCCCCAGCATCCAGGGGCACCCTCCACCAGGCCCCACTCATGTCTCCCTGCACCCCCACCCCCCAGCAGTGCGATTGGCCTGGGTACGTGTATTTCAGGGGTGCGCGGGTAGTCTTACACGCGATATCAGCAGGGTACGTGTATTACGGGTCCACGTGAACTTCCACACGCGATATCAGCAGGGTACGTGTATTATGGGTCCGCGTGAACTTCCACATGCGATATCAGCAGGGTACGTGTATTACGGGGTTCGCGTGAACTTCCACACGCGACTGGGCCTGGGAGAGTGGGGTACGTGTGTTCCTGGGGTGGGCGGGAATATTTACACGCGACTGGGCCTGGGAGAGCGTGTTACGTGTATTCCTGGGGTGGGCGGGAAGATTTACACGTTCGCCTACAACGCGCCAAAAAAAACGGTCCAATCCGGAAACACGTACGCCAGCATGAAGCAGGCGCACGTCCCGCGCAGCATAAAAGTGTGCACAAACAACAAACAAGCTCAGACGCCAGGGTGAATATACCGTTCCTAGCAGCTGTGGCTGTGGGATACCGCAGGAGGAGGAGGAGGAGGATAGTCAGGGCCAGAATCTTTACACCCAGAACCAGCCTTTTTGTTATGCCTGATGACCAGGTGTATGGGAGGTACAGATTTCCACCTCACAGAATACTCGACCTGGTCAGTGAGTGGGAGGATGACCTCACATCACCCACCCTGTGCTCCCAAGCACTCAACCCCCTGGAGAAGGTCCTCAATGTACTGTACCATCGTTTCAGCGGACAAGTGCCATAGTGGGGGGGGGGTGTCACAGGCCACGCAGTCACGGTGCCTACACCAGGTGTTGGCCATCATCACTGCACGCCCATCAGTCCGCAGGCACATATACCTGCCCAGAACACCTGCAGAAAGGCAGGCTGTCAGCCAGGATTTCTACAGGGTGGCACAATTCCCCAAAGTGCTAGGTGCCATTGATTGCATCCATGTGGCTCTACGTCCCCCCAGGACATCTGAGCACATCTATAGAAACCACAAGCACTGGCATTCCATCAACGTCCAAGTAGTATGTGATGCCAAGGGAATCATCACCTCAGTATATGCCAACTATCCAGTGTCCACCCACGACAGCTTCATTTACAGGATGTCAACCCTAAACCGGGACATGGAAGCTGGGCGGCATGGCGATGCATGGCTGCTTGGTGAGTATAAATGCCACAGCACACGCATGCATGACAGATACAGAGTAATGTCACTACCCCACTAATGATCCCCATCACCACCTCCCCAGGGGACAGAGCCTACCCTCTGAGCAACCACATGATGATGCCAATTCGGAACCCCATCACGCCTCCCGAGGTAAGATACAACACAGCCCATATTGCAACCCGGGGCATAGTGGAGCGCACATTCGGAGTGCTCAAGTCACGCTTTTGCTCCCTTGACCGTTCTGGCAGGCAGCTGTTATACGCTCCCCCAGTAGTGTGCAGGATCATAGTGGCAGCATGTGCCCTGCACAATGTTGCAACACGCCGGGGCCTTGCTGTGGATATGGTGGTGCCCCTACATCCCCAACCACATGCACGCCCGCTGCGCATGGGAGGGGAAAGGGCACGGGGTGAGGCAGCCCGCACGCAGCTGGTGGCTAATTACTTCACATAGAAATCGCACCCCTGTGGAGTGCACACAGCCCTGGCACATACCATCTGACAATCAATGATGACTCGGTCTGACAATTCTGATGAATTAAGGGACAGTCAACTGTCAGAACCATAGCAGCCTGAGATTGTTCACCTGGAAGTGTCACAATGTGTGCATCCCTACCTACACAAACACCACCAATGCAGTGTCATCAAAAGACACACTTCTATGCAGCAAAAATGAATACCCACTTGCAAAATACAACATGAGAACAGTGCCATGTCACCCAACCCCTCCACGGCACCTCCACACAACACACCATGGCATGTCATGCTATGTGAGAGCAAACACATTAATCCCCACAACATGACACAAGTGTCACAAAGTACAGTGTCCCTAATGGAAACCGGCCACACATGAAATGCTCACAGTAATTCAGGACCAACAACAAACATTACCAAATATTTAGCAATAATACTAATCACCTACAGAACCTCCAACCTACCATAAACATGACAGTATGGATTTAAAAAATTGGTAGTCTCACTACCTGATAATGCCAGCACTTCGACCACTTCCAACTGTACAGTGTTAGCGCCACGGAAAAGTGTAGGTGCACTGCTTACAACATGGACTCCATTTCCAAAGTAGACCGCCTTGTGAAGACATGAGGAATGGACCTGCAAATTAGGAGGATGAGACGGATGCAGAGGCACATATCAATACACCATGCAGTGTACAATACAACAACAATATGCACTAGGAATGTATACACAGTATTGACTACAGACTGCCCACACATCAAATGGGAGTCCAACGTCACTGTGTAAGTCAATGTCACTTGGGAACACCCTTTGCAAGCCCATAGAAACGGGAAGCAGGAGGGGTGTGTGTCACACAAACCCAAGCATCTAACCCAAATTCAGGACAAGCCTGCATGTGCCCAGCCACAATACAGCGTATGCCCATGGGAGCCACACAAGGCAACACACTGTAAAAAAAATCAAAAATCAAAAATGGCCATGTATGGGCCAGGGGGGTGGGGGAGGCCACCCAGGAGGTTCGAGGAAAGGGTGCACACCAAAACCCACCTGTGCGGATTTTGGCGAAAAAAAACACCTCCATGGGCTCATGGCCTGCACGTCTACCCTATTGTGAGAGAATTGCTGCTGTCGCTCTCCTCACCCTCTGCAGCTGCATCAGGAGGTGGTGGCACTATGGGAGGCAGCCCACGCAAAGCCCTAGTCTGGTCCTGCATGGCAGCAAGCATGCGGGTGTGGAAGGTCTGGTTCTGGAAGATAATCGTGTGGAGGTCCCCATGCAACAACTCACGGGATGCCCGGACCTCTTCCCTAGTTGCCTGCATCTCAGCTGAGAGCGTACGTGTGAGCCGCTCCAGCTGCTGTTCTGTCCTTGTGTCAGTTGAAGCCTCAAGCTCAACAAGAGTCACCCTGAGCTGACGGAGTTCCACCCTCAGAGCTTCCCTGTGGCCCTGGGACTCAATAGAAATGGCTTCCAGCAGAGTCTTCAGTGCCGCCCGTCTGTCCCTGTTGGACGCCAACATGTCCTCCCTGTGTGACTGGCAAATGGAGTCTGTTGCCTGATGTAGTTGTTCCATCAGCCTTTCTTGGGGGACAATGGAAGTGGCCACCCTATCAATGGCCTGAGCCAACATCTCAGATGATGCTGCCTTTTGGTTTGCCATACCGTATATGGATTGCTCCCATGCGGTATTGCCAGGTGGTGTACAGCTACCGCGTTGGCAGGCACCACATCTGTCTGGGGCAAGGCGAACTGCGCCTTGCTGTGCTGGCACTGTCTGAGGCTGCAGGACTGCATTCCCCCTCTGATCCGCTGGTCCAGGAACAGGATCAGATGTTGCGGAGTGTGATCCTGCATCCGTAACCACCAAAGGCGGACCTACCAACACTGACATCCCCATTGAGGGTTCTACCCCTGGTGCAGGTGGGTTGGACAGTACAGAATCCCTCCCAGAAACACTTACCTACGACCGCACATAGGTCTCATCGTCCGAATCGACACCTGAATAGAGCTCGGGGGAGGTGCACCCAGAGACACCCCTTGAGATAATGGTCTGCAGCAAGTGTGGGTTCTCACCCACCACCACACCACGTCCCTCACTGGTGCCCGGTCGGGCCTGAGACCCCTCCTGGGTCTGCACCATCTCCACAACCCCAGCAGTATCAAGTGCGTCATCCCCTGCAAAGACATGAAAGAAAAGAAATGGGAACAGGCATTAGCACCATGGCACACAATTAGGGCTGAGAAGCAACAGAACCAGTACTTCATTGACACATGTCCCACATAACTATAACCCTCCGTTGCATGCACCGTCACTGCGTATGAAGGGGAGGCAAATGGCACACATTGATGACACCAAGATGGAAGACCAACACATTTGCTGCATGCTGGCTAGCAGTGCCATCACACATTGGCCTGTGATTGGCATGTCCAATACACATACATGACACATGCCATCACACAGATGGCATGTACCATAGCCATGTCACACATGTGACAATAGGACTGAGAAATGCCTAGTGAAAGTGGTGGAATGCAAACAATCCGCCTGAATGAACACAGAATAATACGCAACAATGTTGTGGCAAGATGACACTTCAAGGGCAACTGGCGTGAGGTTGGGCTAAATGTCTACTGTTGCCAGAAGGGATACTGCAATACCCAAATCCTGGTACGCAGAATGTATTGGATGAAGCACATGGGTGACCCAAACCACTCAGGCACACATACCCTCACCTGGCACTCAATCAGAAGCCCTCACACACACCACCATGCACATGGATGACACACACATGCATGTGCACTCACCGGACAATGGGCCTCATTCCGAGTATGGCGGTAAGGGATAGCGGCCACCGGTAACGAGACCAGTGGCGGTATTCCCTTACCGCCATACTCCGAGTTCCCTCTGCGCCCTCGCCCTTAACGCCTGCTTTGAGCAGGTGTTAAAGTCGAGGGCGCAAAGGGGCCTGCAAGCCAATAACGGTGACCGTAATGAACGGTCACCGTTATTTGCATCTTCCCCATTCCCATTGAGCCCTAGGGGGGCTCATTTGGGAATGGGGAAGAGCCTTGGTGAATGGGGAATCACCGCCCCGCCAACCTTGGAATGGGGCGGTGATTCCGCCACCAACCAAGGCGCTGCCGGTCCGGGTACGGCATCAACCAAGGCGTTAATAGCGCCATTGGTTAGCGCCATACTCGGAATGAGGCCCAATGCCTCTTCATCTGGCAGGTCTCCCATGCCTTGGATCTGTCCCTCTGTGACGTAGGTCCCAGCAACATACTCATGTGGAGTGAGTTCAATGTCCTCTGCTGGAGAACCACCTCCAGTCACTAGAGTAGCGGCATGACTTGAGGCCAGCTTTTTCTGCGCTTCAGGTCATTCCAGTGCTTGTAGCAATCATTAGCTGTGCGCCTCACGAATCCAAGGGCACTTATGATGTCCGCGATGGTCTGCCAGTGTGCCAGACGTTGTGCAGGTGTGGTCTTGCATCCTGCAGTAATCACCATTTCGCTGTCATGTGCGGACACATACTCCACAAGTGCATCAAGTTCGGCCTGATTGAAGCTGGGCTTCCTTGGTGTGCCGGACTGTGTAGCCGTGTCTGGGGCATCAGCCTGTACTGGACGAGCACTTTTCCTCTTCCGCTTGGAAGGTGGTGGGGATCCTGAGTGTCCTACGCCGCTCTGGACACTAGGGGCAGGAGCCCCGGTGGACTGTGGACTAGGAGTGTGGGAATGAACACTAACCATGGGACTTGGTGCAGGCATTAGCTGAAGTGTGATGTAGTCAGGGGGAACGTCAGCAGGATGGACTGGGACCAACACTGTCCCGGCTGGGAGACTCAGAGCTGGGGTGGATGGAGCCGCAGCTGCCCCTGCAGCCTCCCCACCCTGCCTACTTGGGCAGCAGATGACATAGCTGCCCCTGATCCACGTGGCCTGGTGACACCAACGTGCACCGCCACACGTGGCCTAGACCTGGTGACCTAGAAGTCAGCCATGGAGTCACCTTGTGCCAGGTCTGGTGCCACAATGGGCTGGTCCAACAAGGGCTGAGCAGGGATGGTGTCAGCCACGTTACCCTCAACCGGGGGGGGCATGGGTGTCCCTGACTGGTCACCCACACATGGAGGGCTAGTGGCACCCTGCAAGTCCCGGCCACATCCCCTACCATATCCACCACGGCCACCTCTTGAGGCTCAGCCACCTTTGCCACCCTTACCGCGTGCTCGCCTCCCAACCATGGCACTGATGTTGTTGTGCATATGGGAGTTGCAGTAAACTATTGTCCTGAGCAATTGGGGGTCAAAGGGGTAGGGTACTAGATGGAATTCGTACCCTAGTGCTCTAGCAAGGCTGTATGTGACCCCTGGGGGAAGATGAAAGGGTCATGCAACGCACAGGCACCCCAAAAAAGGGAGATAATGTGCACGCAACCCCTCCTAGACCACGTGCATGGAACAAAAAAACCTGCACTATGCTGCGGCACCCAGAAACACAAAAATGAACGCATGCGTGTCACACGCAGCCTAGAATGACCTCTGAAGGGGTACGCGACACATGGGGCAAGCACAGATGTTAAATACGTGCGCGACTCACCGTCTGCCTGGAAAAATAGCGTGAAAAAGACGCATGTGTGCGCGTTGGCAACACCCCCGCCAAAAGAAGACTTGTACGCTGTCTGAGGAGACAGGACAACAGAAGAAGTGAACGCTGTTTGAGGAAACAAGCCCAGGAAAAAGACAAAAAAGCTGTCAGAAGTAACAGGGAATACGAACTTGGAACGGCGTGAAGTAAATAGCGTGTGAACCGACAAGAAGTACAGATTTCACCCACTCGCTCTCCAAGAAAAGCACGTACAAGGAAATGGCGTTCTACACGTACCTTTTAAACATGCCCACATGTCCAGCTTCACTTCCACGTGTATGCGCTAAGGCCCTATCCTCCAATTACACGAGCTGACACTCTGACGTGCAGTCATTGGACGTGTAACATGCACCAGTGTACAGGGAAACGTCCACGCACGCACGTCACAGATGCGCATACGCGCTGTGGCCCTTTCCACCAATTACACGCTATGACACTCTGACGTGCTTATTTTTTCTACGCGCCATGGAAAACGCATGTGCGCGTAACCCCATAGACACGCCTACACGCTGGGGGCCTTTGGGCCAATGAATTTGTGTACATGTGCTGACGCGCTTACGCGCTAAGGCCCTTTCCTCGAATTACACGCAGACGTGCTGGATTTTCACGTGCCAAATCACTCCGTATCAACCTGGCCACGCGTAAGCACACGGAAGACCACGCTCCTGCCCAGAAGGCCGAATTACTGCCCCCCAGAGCCCTGAGCAGCCTCCCACGAGCCATCTCCTGCTGCCTGCCTACCTTCCTGCTGCCACCGTGCCCTGCCATTTGGTGCCTGCACATCAGCCATCTGCAGGGGTCCAGTTGCTGTGTCCACCCCTGCTGGAACAGAAGACTCCCGACTGGGATACCATCGCTCCACAGCCCAGCCCCAGGACACAGTTGCCCACCCACGCCTGCCTCGGGGGTCGCCATGTCGGGGCAAACACCATCCGAGAACACTGGCGACCCCCAGCCAGAGGGGCAGAGGGCCACCAGCTTCAGTCAGAAGGAAGTTGGTGTCCTGGTGGAGCTTGTCCTGGTGCATTATGATGCCCTCTTCGGATCATCACGCGCCGACAAGGAAGGACGGGACAGGATCTGGGACGACTTTGTGGTTGCCATCAACGCAGAGGGGGTGGCAACCCGCAACATCAAGCAAGTCAAGAAGCGCTGGGAGGACTTGAGGCCCAGGACCCTCATGAAGGCCCGGCGCCTCGTTGAGGGGGGCCGGGGCAGCATGAGTACCATCTAGCTGAGCTGAGGGTCCTGGAACGCGTATGCCCAGCGCTCCATGCCCAGATCCTTGAGAGGCAGACCCGTCTGGAGTTGAGCGGTAAGTGGCCAAGCATTGCTGTGTGAGACAGAGCATGTTGCAGTGTGCTGGTTGTCTGATACTTGCCTGTATGTGTGACATAGGCCATGTACGCGTGTGTGTGTGTAGGGACATCATGGTCATGCATGTGAGACCAGTAATGTGTGAAGCACATGGTTGGTGTATGTGTTTAAATGCAACATGGGGAGCCCTATGCGGAATGGACACATGAGAGCATGCCAGTCTCTGTTCCTGGACATGGGTGGGGGTGAGGGATGGGTGCTGATGCCATGTACATGTATGGTGTCCATGTCTGTGTGCCTGACCTGCGTGTCTGTGGCTTGTGAATGCCATGGATGCATGACACATGCCTGTGACAATGTTCAGAATCACTGATGCAGCCTAGTTATCCTTGCATCCACTGTGTCTGGGGTGTACAAGGCCAGATGGATGAAAGTACGGTGAAGTATGTGCATGTGATAGGCATGACCCATGATGCATCTGAGTTCAAAAACAACATTGTATGTTTCAAGAGTCCCTTGGACATGTTTTGCTAATGTCCATAGCATGCGCCATGCCTGTTACTGCATGTGTTTTGCCTGCACTGACCCATGTGTTGTGGAGGGACATAATGGAAGTGATCTTTGACAGTGCCACTCATCTGCTATTGCTTCCTGTCTAGGGGACCATTGTACAGTACCCTGATGCTTGTGTTCTATGTCTCCCTCTACACAGCGCAAAGTGAAGAAGAGGGTGGAGACGGCACTGTGGAGCAGAGCGGCAGGGATGCCCCCATGGCTACAGCGGAAGGGGTGGGTGAGCCCCCACAGGGGCTTGCAACGGCGGAAGACGGGGTCGAGCAATCCAGGTTGATGGTTTCCACAGAGGAGGAGGAGGCCGCTACTGAGCCGCACATGGGGCCTGGTGGGGGCATCCCTGCTGGTGCAAGTGGTGCAGTCCAGGGGCAGGGGCAGGAGGCAGCACACGTCGCCGTGGAGGTGCCTGTGCATGTTACTGTCCCTGACACTGTGACTGCATCACCATGCACCAGCAGGGATGCCCCATCCCAGGCCCGTCCGCAGGTAGGGGGGATGTCCATGTCATCTGACTCCCCTCCACCTGCAGACGAGGGGACCCCTGGCCATATGGAGAAGGTTCTGATTGGTGTAGCGTTGCGCACGGGTGTCAGTCGTGATGAGGTGCGTGCTTCCCGGGGGGAGCACGCACGTCATCACAAAGAGCACCGTGCCAACGTGGCCCAGTTGGGAGCGGCCATGGTCGGGGGTTTTGTACATGTGTCGGGCACTCTGGCGACCCTCTCCTCCTCTGTGGAGGCTATGCGCCAGTCGTTCTCCATGCCGTCTTCCGGCCCAGATGCCACCAGGGCCCCCTGTGGACCTGCCCCGACCAACGCAGCCAACTCGGTGGGGATCCCATCCCTGCCACAGTCGGGAGTCGGAGGTCCAGCAGGGGTGGACACACCAGCAACTGGACCCCAGCAGATGGAGGATGTGACGGCATCATCGGGCAGGGCACGTGCACGACGGCGTCGGTGGATTCCATCAGCCTGGATGCCGTCGTGCTGGCACAGGCAGTTGCGTCGGAGTCAGCGGCAGGCTCGACGTGGGAGGCATCATGGCTCGGGGCCATCAACATCAGGGGGGCAGGCATCGGCTGGAGGGCAGGAGAACCCTGGAATGGGAGTGTCTTTCGTGTGGGAGCGGTTGGGCCAGCAGATAGGTGCGGAGCGGCAGCGGGCAGAGGAGGAACGGCTCACAATGGTCAGGGCGGAGAACTCCATGCGGAGGGCGCTGAGGCGGGCAGAGTGCCTCGAGGGTATTCACAGGGAGTTGGAGCTGGACACTGCATTATCCCTGCGAGACCTCGGGGCCAGGGAACATGCCCGCCTCCAAGCCATTGAACAGGAGTTGGATGATGCCCTGGCCCATGACAACAACCAATGAGGCGTTGGACTAGCCCGCTGCCCTTGTAAATAGTTATGTAGTTAGTTTTAGGTTTCCTTTGCTTTTTTATTTTTTTTTGGACCTTTTGGACAATGGACCACATTTTTGTATATAGATTTTTTATTGGGTAGTATTATTAGATAGGTTTAATTTCTTCCGTTGGGATCATGAACCCTGGATTGTTTATCTGTATATAGTTGACTGTTGGATTTTATTTTTTTATTTGGATTTCACCCATGGAGCAATGGTTTTCGGTTTTGATTTTCCATTGGATTTACTTTTTTGAACTGTGACTTTGGACACCTTTCCTTTGGATTTTGATTTGTGGTTTTACATTGTTTACGGACATGCTGATTTTGGTTTTTAATTCCCATTGTCGTGTTTATTTTTTATTCCATTTATGTTGATGTCAGGTGCCCCGCAATGCTGGGGAGTGGGGGTGCAGGGGGACATGAGTGGGACCTAAGTGGGGGCCTGCTGGCAGGTGCCCCACAGTGCTGGGTGGTGGGGGTGCAGGGGGACATGAGTTGGACATGAGTGGGGGCCTGGTGGAGGGTGCCCCTGAATGCTGGGGGGTGGGGGTGCTGGGAGACATGTGTGGGGGCCTGGTGGAGGGTGCCCTGCACTGCTGGGGGGTGGGGGTGCTGGGAGACATGTGTGGGGGCCTGGTGGAGGGTGCCCCACAGTGCTGGGGGGTGGGGGTGCTGGGAGACATGTGTGGGGGCATGGTGGAGGGTGCCCTGCACTGCTGGGGGGTGGGCGTGCTGGGAGACATGAGTGGGGGCCTGGTGGAGGGTGCTCTGCACTGCTGGGGGATGGGGGTGCAGGGGGACATGAGTTGGACATGTGTGGGGGCCTGGTAGAGGGTGCCCATGGATGCTGGGGGGTGGGGGTGCTGGGAGACATGTGTGGGGGCCTGGTGGAGGGTGCCCTGCACTGCTGGGGGGTGGGGGTGCTGGGAGACATGAGTGGGGGCCTGGTGGAGGGTACCCTGCACTGCTGGGAGGTGGGGGTGCAGAGGGACATGAGTTGGACATGAGTGGGGGCCTGGTGGAGGGTGCCCCTGGATGCTGGGGGGTGGGGTGCTGGGAGAAATGTGTGGGGGCCTGGTGGAGGGTGCCCTGCACTGCTGGGGGGTGGGGGTGCTGGGAGACATGTGTGGGGGCCTGGTGGAGGGTGCCCTGCACTGCTGGGGGGTGGGGTGCTGGGAGACATGTGTGGGGGCCTGGTGGAGGGTGCCCCTGACTGCTGGGGGTGGGGGTGCTGGGAGACATGTGTGGGGGCCTGGTGGAGGGTGCCCCACAGTGCTGGGGGGTGGGGGTGCTGGGAGACATGCATGGGGGCATGGTGGAGGGTGCCCTGCACTGCTGGGGGGTGGGGGTGCTGGGAGACATTAGTGGGGGCTTGGTGGAGGGTGCTCTGCACTGCTGGGGGGTGGGGGTGCAGGGGGACATGAGTTGACATGAGTGGGGGCCTGGTAGAGGGTGCCCCTGGATGCTGGGGGGTGGGGGTGCTGGGAGACATGTGTGGGGGCCTGGTGGAGGGTGCCCTGCACTGCTGGGGGTGTGGGTGCTGGGAGACATGTGTGGGGGCCTGGTGGAGGGTGCCCCTGGATGCTGGGGGTGTGGTGCTGGGAGACATGTGTGGGGGCATGGTGGAGGGTGCCCTGCACTGCTGGGGGGTGGGGGTGCTGGGAGACATGAGTGGGGGCCTGGTGGAGGGTACCCTGCACTGCTGGGGGGTGGGGGGGCAGGGGGACATGAGTTGGACATGAGTGGGGGCCTGGTGGAGGGTGCCCCTGGATGCTGGGGGGTGGGGTGCTGGGAGAAATGTGTGGGGGCCTGGTGGAGGGTGCCCTGCACTGCTGGGGGGTGGGGGTGCTGGGAGACATGTGTGGGGGCCTGGTGGAGGGTGCCCTGCACTGCTGGGGGGTGGGGGTGCTGGGAGACATGTGTGGGGGCCTGGTGGAGGGTGCCCCACAGTGCTGGGGGGTGGGGGTGCTGGGAGACATGTGTGGGGGCATGGTGGAGGGTGCCCTGCACTGCTGGGGGGTGGGCGTGCTGGGAGACATGAGTGGGGGCCTGGTGGAGGGTGCTCTGCACTGCTGGGGGATGGGGGTGCAGGGGGACATGAGTTGGACATGTGTGGGGGCCTGGTAGAGGGTGCCCATGGATGCTGGGGGGTGGGGGTGCTGGGAGACATGTGTGGGGGCCTGGTGGAGGGTGCCCTGCACTGCTGGGGGGTGGGGGTGCTGGGAGACATGAGTGGGGGCCTGGTGGAGGGTACCCTGCACTGCTGGGGGGTGGGGGTGCAGAGGGACATGAGTTGGACATGAGTGGGGGCCTGGTGGAGGGTGCCCCTGGATGCTGGGGGGTGGGGTGCTGGGAGAAATGTGTGGGGGCCTGGTGGAGGGTGCCCTGCACTGCTGGGGGGTGGGGGTGCTGGGAGACATGTGTGGGGGCCTGGTGGAGGGTGCCCTGCACTGCTGGGGGGTGGGGTGCTGGGAGACATGTGTGGGGGCCTGGTGGAGGGTGCCCCTGACTGCTGGGGGTGGGGGTGCTGGGAGACATGTGTGGGGGCCTGGTGGAGGGTGCCCCACAGTGCTGGGGGGTGGGGGTGCTGGGAGACATGCGTGGGGGCATGGTGGAGGGTGCCCTGCACTGCTGGGAGGTGGGGGTGCTGGGAGACATTAGTGGGGGCTTGGTGGAGGGTGCTCTGCACTGCTGGGGGGTGGGGGTGCTGGGGGACATGAGTTGACATGAGTGGGGGCCTGGTAGAGGGTGCCCCTGGATGCTGGGGGGTGGGGGTGCTGGGAGACATGTGTGGGGGCCTGGTGGAGGGTGCCCTGCACTGCTGGGGGTGTGGGTGCTGGGAGACATGTGTGGGGGCCTGGTGGAGGGTGCCCCTGGATGCTGGGGGTGGGGTGCTGGGAGACATGTGTGGGGGCATGGTGGAGGGTGCCCTGCACTGCTGGGGGGTGGGGGTGCTGGGAGACATGAGTGGGGGCCTGGTGGAGGGTACCCTGCACTGCTGGGGGGTGGGGGGGCAGGGGGACATGAGTTGGACATGAGTGGGGGCCTGGTGGAGGGTGCCCCTGGATGCTGGGGGGTGGGGTGCTGGGAGAAATGTGTGGGGGCCTGGTGGAGGGTGCCCTGCACTGCTGGGGGGTGGGGGTGCTGGGAGACATGTGTGGGGGCCTGGTGGAGGGTGCCCCTGGATGCTGGGGGTGGGGGTGCTGGGAGACATGTGTGGGGGCCTGGTGGAGGGTGCCCTGCACTGCTGGGGGGTGGGGGTGCTGGGAGACATGTTTGGGGGCCTGGTGGAGGGTGCCCCTGACTGCTGGGGGGTGGGGGTGCTGGGAGACATGAGTGGGGGCCTGCTGGCAGGTGCCCCTGACTGCTGGGGGGTGCGGGTGCAGGGGGGCATGAGTTGGACATGAGTGGGGGCCTGGTGGAGGGTGCACGCACTCCAGGAATACACGTACCCAGGACAATCGCGTGTGGAATTTCCCGCGCACCCCTGAAATACACGTACCCGGCTGAATTTGCGTGTGAAACTTCCCGCGCACCCCGAAATACACGTACCTAGGACATTTGCATGTGGAACTTCCTGCGCACCCCTGAAATACACGTACCCTGCTGAATTTGTGTGTGAAACTTCCCGCGCACCCCTGAAATACACGTGCCCTGATGGAATCGCGTGTGAAACTTCACGCGCACCCCTGAAATACACGTACCCAGGACAATCGCGTGAGAAACTTCCCGCGAACCCCTGAAATACACGTTCCCCGCTTGGTGTTTGCTGTTTGGCAGCCCTGTGAACTGGTCCAGGGTTAGCGCAGACATTTGCGATGAATTGGGGATTTTGATGGCTTTTCCTTGCATGAGGGCGTTCTTGGGGGCGTAACTGGCGCTGCTGCAGCGTCGCTGCGCCACTCTGCGCCACGGCTGGTTTTGGAGGCTAAAATCCATGAATACGCTGTGCGATGAAATGGATTTTATGGCACACGGCTGGTGCAGTGTATTGCACGGGGACACTGTGCGCCAGCCGCGTGCGCCACTTTTGTGCGAAATTCTATGAATTACCCTGTCAATGACGTCAATCAAACTTAGAACAAGGAACTTCACATTTTCGGTCGCTACATAAAAAGCAGAATCGCAATTATTCATACCCTGCCCACTTTGCTGCAAGTCAGTGCATTTAGAATGAAACTTTAGGGATTGCTAGCATTGGCAAACTGCCTGTAATGTTTTGGCTTTCTTGCTGGAACATACTGTTCAAAACACATAATTTCTCAGAAATGTAATCCTATTAACAAAGCAGTCGATTCATTTTTTAAGCGAAATCACATCTTTTGAAGTCTGTGCACATCTTGATCTCTTAATCCAATCAATGGCCTTTAAGTTCGCGAAGTTCATTACGTGGCCTCAACCGACGAATTCAGGTCTTTGCGAAAAATGACCAAAGCAACAATGGACTCGGCGACAAAGCCATTGATTGGCGCGCGCGAGGTGCCATCGGAGCATGTCGTGCTGCACACTAATTGCTGGCACATGGCGATTCACACCGAATCCCATAAGCTCCACGCCCAATTTGCACCTAGCGTACTTTACGAACACAAATGCACCCCAGTACCGATAAAAGCAAAACCGCACAAGTCCGTGGACGCGAAATTTAAGATGGAAGCACAGTCGAAGGAAAAAAAACGAATACCTTTTTTTGAAAGTATGTTGTGTGAACGCGGACCACCTGAAGCCAAAAATGTTGAAACATTTTACATTGGTCTGCCAGGGAATTCATTCATTTATGTATATGATTTTTGTAGAGCGCACACAGACCGTGAGGTATCGAGGTGCTGACATGGCATTTGTCTGCCCTTCGCCGGTGCCAGCTTCATGCTGGCACTGGGGCAAATTGCAACAGAAGCAGGTGACCTGCTCATCTGTAGGCGTGTCCGACATTTTCAGTGCCTACCCGATTCCATTTCTCCAGGCACACCAATTGAGCCTATCTTTGTTTTTATTTTTTTTAATTGTGATATAGTTCATTCAACTGCCGACACTAGAGAGAATGAGAGGTTGGACTGAGGTGGGGGAAAATATAGGATGTGGGCTGTGTGGGAGGAGTGATATGACAGAAATGATAACACATCTGGTGATGGGCTGCATGGCTTTGAGAGACGACAGACTTAAACACCTCAAGATTGAGGTAGGGAACGAAGAATTAAGGAGCAGTCTTATGAGAGGGGACCTACAGAGTTTGATCCTAGCCTTGCACCCCCCCTCTCTACAATCCTGAGAAGATTGGAAGATACAAAACTGGGGGGAGTCGAGGGAATTTAGGAGAAGATTAAAGGGTTGAGACAAAAATGTGTTGTACGCTGGCCTGGGACATCTGGAATGTATTCTCTTTTTTCTTCATTCCCTTTCTTCCATCTATGTATGATTTTGCTCTCTTATACTTTTATTTCATGACTTTCTCTTTTCTTCCTAGTTGTTTTTAATATGTTTAAATTAATATGACTGTTTTATTCTTGCATAAGAATGTTTTATTTACTTTGTAATTTGTGAAAGGTTTCTACATGTTTTGTTTGTGGAAATTAAAACACAATTAAAACAAGTAGTTGATTCAACGTCACACAATAGAAAACATCTGGTATTTCCATATACAGTTCCATGTAAAACAATGCGAGTGTCACATTAAAGGTTTGAAGATTTCTTCTACTTTTCTCCATGGCAAGGTGAGATAAATAATATGGGCGTGGTTATTGCCAGTCACGAATTCACTCCACAATGTATTTCTCGAAGTGTCATCCACCATCCCAGCTGCTCACCTTGCTTCCACCCCTAGTTTATTCAAAGAACTGCACTCACAAAGCAGGTGTCCGACTGTTTCGAGGTCATGTGTCCCATATTGAAACTGAATCTCAGGTCTGTGCGCCCGCTCTGTGTACACGACACAGCCAGCGCAGGTACAGGACCGGAATCTGTGCGTGCAGTTCCCCTTTGTCCATCGCTCGCACTTTGCACACATGCAGAAAGTGCTTTCTGCTGCTTGCAAAAAAGCTTTGTGAATTCGCCTCAAAGGTCCTGCTTTACAAAGCATTTTTCAATGGCACTTTCCCATTGAAAAATGCTTTTGTGAATGAGACCCAAAGGGCCTGATTCACTGAAGGGTTTTATAATGGTGCATAGGAAAAGGCTCTGTGAATCAGGCCCAGTGTCTCTTAAGTTGCCTGTAAATGACGCAGAATGTTGAAAGATTCTGGGGGCCAAGATTCTCAATGCATTGCCATTCGCCTGGGGTTCCCCTGTGAACGACGAGCCCAGGACATCAAATGTAAACACATCTGGATTTCCCTAAAGCACCACCATCTTCAGAAGCGACAGGAGCAATGAACATACTCAATTAAAATAAACAACTAAATAAACGGGTAAAACACTAAAAGAAATAGGTAAAACAGGGGCCTCTAAATATACATGCGATAGAAATAGTACATCCTATTGTAAACAACAAGCAAACATGAAACTGCAAAGTGAACCGGAAGGGAAAGTTTGACCTTTTTCTGAAAAACACTGCTTTAAATAAACGAGAATTTGATGAAGTGATGATAATAGCGTTCAGCTAGAAAAATGCATCTATTTAGCTGGTGATTGTAAATTAAATTGAAAGTCTGGAAAATTGGGCTGGGAGAAAAATGTGTAGTGGAAAAGAAGCAGCAGACTTAACCTCTTCCAGTTCCACCTGCTACTGTGGGGGAAGAGAAGACCACCAATACCCCTGCAAAAATCTACACAAGAGGTGCCAGACCATTGTATCCAATCAATAGACTGGAATGTTCTGTGCACTCTGATTGGCTTGAATGCCGGACCTTTCAGCCAATCAGAGTGTGTGAAGCATTCCAACATTTGGCTCGGTCATCTATACAGGAACCACCTGCCAGACCCGTTAAAGTCCCTTGCAGGATGTCAGAGACCGTCTTGGATACTACACCTCTTTCAGGCTGGGAGTTTTTTCAAGGACTTGGTTCTCGAACAGCCCTCCTTCAGCTTGTCACATTCTCTGTCACCTCTTCTTCCTTACCACTATTGCTTTCCTTCCAATGACATTCCCCTCCTGCTCCTCTGCATGCCTCCCTTTCTTCCTTTCTTCCTTTCCTCCTCAATCGTAACACCTCATTCCACTCTTCACCTTCTGTTCTTTGACTGGTACTCTCCTCTTCCGTTTTATTGTTCTTACTCTGTGGCAGCTCCACTCCTCCTCTTTCTGACAGTTGTCCATTCTCCTTAATTACGCTCCTCTCCTCATTCCATCTGCTTCCACCTCTCTACAAGTTTCCTCCTTGCTGCTCTGCCCTGCACAGCCATGTTCCTCTCTCCTCCAACTTCCACACATCCCCCAATCCATCTACCACCTTTATCCACCCACATACCCTGTGACTTGTGCAATTACAAGCTGGTTGCCATGTGTGACCATGAGGTGTAATTGGTGCTCACCCAAATGGATTACAATGTCTTATGTGTTATCACTAGGCAAGTGCACGGGTCCAGAGTTCTGTTTCTTGCTACATCCACACTTGATAAGTGTGCTTGACTTGGATATGTTTGGGGCTTGGCGGCCTCCAGTTGACAGTGATCACAAACGGGTTCGACTAAGAGCTGTTGTTGTCTGATGCTTTTCAAACCAAGTGCCCACATCAGGTTTTCCGAGATCCACTGTTGCCCCCGGTATTGGTTCCGCGGCTGACTGACACAAACACATCCAAGGTACATGGGTTGTGCTGCATGCAACTGGTTCTGTGTGTTTTTTCTGAGCCCTTCCTTTCATGAACTCCAGAGGAGCCTCAGTGCTACGGGGTGTATGGAACCATGCAGAGCTTTGATTGGGATCGCCTTATTTAACGAGGAAGGGGTTCTGCTGGACCCTTAAAAGGGACTGCTGAGTTAGGACTTCTTTCTGCTGACTAGGGGTTACCTTCTGAGGTACAGTAGAGGACTATCGCCAACTCTCAAGGCTAAATGGTAAAGACTTGCAGCTTACACATCTCATGCTGATTTGAACCCTTTTACTCGTGACTCCTGGGCTTTGGGACAGTCACCTTTCGGGCGGCCATATCTTTTTGCGTCAATCATCCATAGACATCCGAGAGTTGTCAAGGTTCTGTAGGGACCAGGGAACTTGGGGGATCTCCTGAGTACCTCCTCAGTCACTTATATCGTAATGCGGGTGGTGGCACCCGGCAACTCCCTTCACCCAGCCTCTAAATGGCGATTTGTTACACCTCCCATTCTACCATCATGCTGTGTGGTATGATAGGCAGGATTTCCGCCCACCCCTACTTCAAACATGAGGCTTGCCTCCAGGAGGACCTAAAGGAGCACACTGAAAACTGATGTAGCATGGTCATACTTCCATTAGCCAGATATTAAGCGGGCTGGAGCCTGTTAAGCAGTTCCCTGTCTTCTTACCAGTAACTTCATTTTCAGTGCCCCAACAAATGGTACACATGTATCATTTTTTATAACATGTCTTAATGTTAATAATGGGATGATGTACCGGTACCAACACTTTTTCTTCTCTTAATTGCAGCTAATGTACCATACCGAGAATTGGGTACCAATAAAAAGACATGTCATCAGCAAAACCAAGCAAGCCTTTTCTCGAGGAAATTGTCTTTGAGGGCGGTGCTACATTATACATAGCTTAATTAACCCAAGACAGATATTGCGCAAGGCTGTCACACCAACCACATGCCTGGTTTCACACTTATAAGGGACCATCAGTGCAGTGTAGTCCTCACAACCTTGTGGATAGAGCACTGGGGAATGTATACAAAACACCTATATATATATTCAATGAAAAAACTTTGTTAAGGGGACGTTATGCTTCAGTTGCACTAATATAAACCTATGAAATTCAGTAAAAAAATGTTGTTGAGGGGACGTACGGTATGGTTAAGTTGCTCTACTAAAAACCTATGAAATTCAGTAAAAAAACTTTCTTAAAGGGACGTTATGGTTCCAAGTAAAACCGAAAAACCCCTGAAATTCGCCAGTTATGGTAAGCTAAGCAACCATAAGTCACGCCACCACCGTGCACTGCTAAGACTAACACCCAGGACATCAAAGATGCCATCACAAATGTCATTGATGACATCACTGATGACATCACATTTCTGGCTCCCCTTTTTTCCTTTAGTGACATATCTAGGCCACATGGTATTCTTCAGAAACAGTCAGGAACTAAAAATGGAAAAAGTACTATATTTGTAGACTTATCCTTCAAGTATGTTCTTACAGTAATTCCCTTAGGTGCCAGTCCCATCATATGAAACATAGACATAGAGGAAGACACAGGCTTGAAAGACAGCAATCCTTTCTGTGCATGAAGATAATCAGTAGGGTTATCAGCACTTTCTGATAGTTCTGTTATTTTATTATTACTATACTTTCCCTGTATATGCTCATTTTTGTATACATTGTACTCACACTACTTTCCTTAGGGTCCATTCACATCATCTGATACATATACATAGGGTAAGTAGCAGCTTTGAAACAGAGCAATCATTTCTCTGCATAAAGATAATCAGTTAGGTTATGAACACTTTTTGCTACTACTGCTGTTTTTTTTGCTTACTTCACTTTCCCTGTATATACTCATATTTGTATGTATTGTTGTCTCTTTGTGTTTTGTCTGTAATAATGCAATTATGTAGTAAGTGGGTTTTATTAGCTACTTATTACATATTTCACAGTACGCAAAACTCTAATAAGAAAGCAGTTATCATTTCACTATTCAACATGGCAAGATTATGAATATTGCACCTCCATCATGTATGCTGCACACAATGCCTATGTTTCTACATGAGTACCTTAGCATACTGGATAGAACTTCATAATAGAATGTTATTTATATCAATGCATTGCTTAATGCACTAATTAGCTCATGATATTTATTCCAATAATCCTTGACACTTTTTTGTCCACATAATAAGAATCCCTTGTACAGACTTTTCATGAAAAGTAAATGCACATGTGATGTCATCAGTGATGTCATCAATGACATTTGTGATGTCATCTTTGATGTCATGGGTGTTAGTCTTAGCAGTGCACGGTGGTGGCGCGAGTTATGGTTGCTTAGCTTAACATAACTGGCGAATTTCAGGTGCTTTTTGGTTTTACTTGGAACCATAACGTCCCTTTAACAAAGGTTTTTTTACTGAATTTCATAGGTTTTTATTAGTGCAACTTAACCATAACGTCCCCTTAACAACGTTTTTTCATTGAATTTAATAGGTTTTTATCAGTGCAACTTAACCATAATGTCTACAAACATCAGACTTCATTGCAGACCTTCCGGAGAGTGCCACATGACCATATGCTGGCGCGCGGCATGATGACGTGTCTGAAAACCCGTACGCACTTCACGATAAGATCTGTGCTTCGCGGACAGTTCAGAACTGTATTTTCTACTGATCTAGGAGCTTTCAACTTTAAAACTTCCCTTCCACAGCTCCAACACCTATCCCTACTCATCCATTACCAATCTAGTACACAGTACATACTTTTAGCAAAATTGCTATTTATCTTAAAATAGAATCAGCTAATGCCATCCTTCCGCCCCAAGAATCACCACCACTGCTGTAATCAAGGAGCATGAGAAACACTGCCCCTACCTTAGAAATAACACACACGCAACATTTTCCCTTGTCCACCTACCCCTCCATATTAGTGTTTGGTTCCTCTTCCCTAATTTTCCTCCCCACCTTTCGTTCCAAGCTCTCCTGCCAAAATAAATGCACCCAAAAATCCTGCCAAAATAAATGCACCCAAAAACAACAAAAGACATATTCCTTTAGGAACCACCTTTCACAGTTAAAAAATAGAACTAAAAAAAAAGTATAGACTCCATCTACTTTATATATTTCAGTAAAGTACATAGACTCAATAAGATTTTCCAACATTTCCATTTGCATTTTGCGTTATGCTAAAGGGAATATTGTGGCGTTCATCCTCTGTTCCATGGACTGGAACGGTGGATGCTGGCCCAGCAGCCCAAGTTATCAGCCCAAGCGAAGCAAGGGTGGATAACGAGGTCTCTGGACAATCATCCCCCCATTCCAGCCCCTGAAATGGGGGATGAAGGCCATTAGCAACCTAGGTTCCCAAAAGGGAAACCCGAGATGCTAAAAAAGAGGATTTTGCTTCCTACACCGGGACCCCCATGGCATCCCGGTGTAGGAAGGAAAATCCTTTTCTAGCATGGCCACCATAGAAAGAGAAGGTGAGGGTTCCTTACAGGGCCCTCTTCACTTTCCATGGCAGCCTGCAGAAGGCAAAAAGAGAACCCTATGACCATATTACCACGAACACATTTTTATTCCCTTTCAGATCTACCCTAATTTCGAATAACTTCACCACAAAGCCAGTCCCAAGTGGACATGGCCACTTTAATCCTATGTTTTGTCCCTTGTGGTCATGGCCAGTAGCCAGATTGTCCGGATCATGACCTTATTCCATGAACCGCACAATCTGGCCACTGCCCATGGCCAGAGACTACCCCTCAGTCACTAAAAGTATAACGCTATTTTTTTGTAACTACATTATGACACTTGTCAAATAATAAAACACTGGCACATTTGCAAGACCATGCTTGTAGAGCCTTGCCAATGCGCCTTACGCATGTTTGCTGGAAATCCACCCACGTTTTATTTTTTCAAAAGTGTCAAATGAATGCACATACAATCATCATGTATCCTAGCCCCCACTTCACAAAATCCATTCAGACTTTACAAAAACATTTATATCTAGATCTATAATCTTTTCGCAAACCGTTGTGTAGATTTGTCAAATGGCACCACATTTATAAGCCTTTATATTATTTTGGCAACCCCCCTCTAATTTTGCCCCCTCTTGACAAAATCCCACCAAACTTCGCAAAACCATTTATATCTAGATCTCTTATCAGTTTGCCAAAAGAAGTATAGTTTCATCAAATGGCACCTCATTTATAAGCCTTTACATTATTTTGGCACAAATTTTGCCCCCTCTGGACAAAATCCCACCAAACTTTGCAAAAACATTCATATCTAGATTTATTATCAGTTTGCCAAATTTACAGGGTAATTCATAGAATTTCGCACAAAAGTGGCGGATACACTGCGCCAGCTGCGTGTGATAAAATCCATTTCATCGCACAGCGTATTCATGGATTTTAGCCTTCAAAACCAGCCGTGGTGCAGAGTGGCGCAGCGACCCTGCACCAGCGCCAGTTACGCCCCCAAGAACGCCCTTGCGCAAGGAAAAGCCATCAAAATCCCCAATTCATCACAAATGTCTGTGCTAACCCTGGACCAGTTCACAGGGCTGCAAACAGCAAATGCCAAGCAGGAAACGTGTATTTCAGGGGTTCGCGTGAAGTTTCACACGCGATTGTCCTGGGTACGTGTATATCAGGGGTGCGCGTGAAGTAACACATGCGATTCCATCAGGGCACGTGTATTTCAGGGGTGCGCGGGAAGTTCCACACGCGATTGTCCTGGGTACGTGTGTTTCAGGGATGCGTGGGAAGTTTCACACGCGAATTCAGCAGGGTACGTGTATTTCAGGGCTGCGCGGGAAGTTCCACATGCGTTTGTCCTGGGTATGTGTATTCCAGGGGTGCGCGTGAAGTTTCACACGCAAATTCAGGAGGGTACGTGTCTTTCAGGGGTGCGCAGGAAGTTCCACATGCAATCGTCCTGGGTACGTGTATTACAGGGGTGCGCGGGAAGTATCACATGCAAATCTCGCAGGGTACGTGTATTTCAGGGGTGCGCGGGGAGTACTACACGTGAATTGGCCGTGTGGGTCCTCCCAGGTGTTCCCTCTACACCCTCCACGGCCCCTGCAGGCAGCCCACACCACAGGGGACTACCCTGCACCCCTGCTCATGTCCCTCAGGCAGCCCATCCACCATGGGCAAGCCCCCCATCCCAGCCACATGTCACCTTGCACTACTGATCAACAACGCATGTCTCCCAGCACCCTCACCCCCCAGCACTGTGGGGCACCTGCCAGCAAGCCCCCACTCATGTCCAACTCATGTCCCCCTCACCCCCACTCCCCAGCATCCAGGGGCACCCTCCACCATGCCCCCACTCATGTCTCCCAGCACCCACACCCCCCAGCAGTGCAGGGGCACACTCCACCAGGCCCCCACTCATGTCCAACTCATGTCCCCCTGCACCCCCACCCCCCAGCATCCAGGGGCACTCTCCACCAGGCCCCCACTCATGCCCCCCTGCACTCCCATCCCCCAGCATCCAGGGGCACCCTCCACCATGCCCCCACTCATGCCCCCCTGCACCCCCACCCCCCAGCATCCAGGGGCACCCTCCACCATGCCCCCACTCATGTCCTCCAGCACCCCCACCACCCAGCAGTGCAGGGCACCCCCCACCAGGCCCCCACTCATGTCCCCCTGCACCCTCACCCCCCAGCATCCAGGGGCACCCTCCACCATGCCCCCACTCATGTCTCCTAGCACCCCCACCCCCCAGCAGTGCAGGGCACCCTCCACCAGGTCCCCAATATGTCCCCCTGCACCCCGACCCCCCAGCATCCAGGGGCACCCTCCACCATGCCCCCACTCATGTCTCCCAGCACCCCCACCCCCCCAGCAGTGCAGGGCACCCTCCACCACACCCCCACTCATGTCTCCCAGCACCCCCACCCCCAGCAGTGCAGGGCACCCTCCACTATGCCCCCACTCATGTCCCCCAGCACCCCCACCCCCCAGCAGTGCAGGGCACCCTTCACCATGCCCCCACTCATGTCTCCCAGCACCCCCACACCCCCGCAGTGCAGGGCACCCTCCACCATGCCCCCACTCATGTCTCCCAGCACCCCACCCCCCAGCATCCAGGGGCACCCTCCACCATGCCCCCACTCATGTCTCCCAGCACCCCCACCCCCCAGCATACAGGGTCACCCTCCACCAGGCCCCCACTCATGTCTCCCAGCACCCCCACCCCCCCGCAGTGCAGGGCACCCTCCACCATGCCCCCACTCATGTCCCCCTGCACCCCCACCCCCCAGCATCCAGGGGCACCCTCCACCATGCCCCCACTCATGTCTCCCAGCACCCCCAGCCCCCAGCAGTGCAGGGCACCCTCCACCATGCCCCCACTCATGTCTCCCAGCACCCCCACCCCCCAGCACTGTGGGGCACCTGCCAGCAGGCCCCCACTCAAGTTCAACTCATGTCCCTCTGCACCCCCACCCCCCAGCATCCAGGGGCACCCTCCACCAGGCCCCCACTCGTGTCCCCCTGCACCCCCACCCCCCAGCATCCAGGGGCACCCTCCACCATGCCCCCACTCATGTCTCCCAGCACCCCCACCCCCCAGCAGTGCAGGGCACCCTCCACCAGGCCCCCACTCATGTCCCCCAGCCAACACGTCATCAGAATCTAGATCCCTGGCCCTTTTGGGCTGCCTCCGCATGCCAAACACCCACCCAAGTATTGCATCCACCCACTTAGAAATGCCAATTACATGAATCAACCCCAATGGCAAGTATGTAAATGAACACATGTCCCTCATATACACACAATGGGTGTCAGTGAATGTCAAAACACATATCATGACATGCATGAAACCAATCAGATGCTACTACACATTGAAGTTTGATGAAGAAAATGTATTAAAAGGAACATAAATGGAATCAAAAATAAACAAACGACAATGGGAATTAAAAACAAAAAGCAGCATGTCTGTAAAATAATGTAAAACCACAAATCATAATCCAAAGGAAAGGTGTCCAAAATCACAGTTCAAAAAAGTAAATCCAAAGGAAAATCAAAACCGAAAACCATTGCTCCATGGGTAAAATCCAAATAAAAAAATAAAATCCAACAGTCAACTATACACAGCTTAACCAATCCAGGGTCCATGATTCCAACAGAAGAAATGAAACCTATCTAATAATACTACCTAATTAAAAAGATATATACAAAAATGTGGTCCATTGTCCAAAAGGTCCAAAAAAAAGAAAAACCAAAGGAAACCTAACACTAACTACATAACTATTTACAAGGGCAGCGGGCTAGTCCGACGGCTCACTTCGGGATGTTCCGGGCCAGGGCATCATCGAACTCCTGCTCAATGTCCCGGAGGCGGTCCTCCTCCATGGCCCCGAGGGTCCGCAGGGCTGACGACATGTTCTCCTCCAACTCCCTGCGGATTGCCTCGAGGCACTCGGCCCGCCTCAGGGCACTCCGCATGGAGTTCTCCGCCCTGACCATCGTGAGCCGTGCCTCTTCCGCCCGCTGCCGCTCCGCATCTATGGCGTGGCCCAACCGCTGTCACATGGAAGACACTTCCCGTCCTGGGTCCTCCTGCCCTCCGGCCGATGCCTGCCCCTCCAATGTCGAAGGCCCCGAGCCATCATGGCTCCCACCTCATTGCTGCTGCTGCTGCTGTGCCTGTGCCCGTGCCCTGGCTCCCGCTGCCTGCACATCCTCCACTGGCCGGGGTGCAGTCGTTGATGTGGCCACCCCTGCTGGACGTCCGACTCCCGACTGTGGCAGGGATGTGTCCTCCACCAGCCTGGCCGCACCGTCAGAGGCAGCTCCACAGTGCACCCAGGTGACAAATGGGTGGAAAGATGGCACAGAGGACAATTGGCGCATAGGGTGTTCAGTTGAGGAGGGGGTCGGAACAAGCTCCAGAAAACGGAGGAATCCGGCCTGGGTGACCTGTCCCAGTAGGCCGACGCGGTCAACGAGCCATTCGAGATGACGTGCAGTCTCCTCATGAAAAGACTGCAGGTCACCTCGCATGGCCCGTTGACACAACACCACACCAGTCAGGACAGGCTCAACCCGTACCTGGATAGCCACATCCGCAGGCAGAGGAAGGCCAGTTGTTGTAAGCTCATCCCCTGCCTGAAAACGGGTCTGGACGTAGGCATCCCTGCTGGTGCAAGATGATGCAGTGACAGGATCAGGGACAGGATTGCACACAGGCACCTCCGCGGCGGCCTGTGCTGCCTCCTGTCCCTGGTCCTGCACTGCACCACTAGCACCAGTGGAATCCCCACCCCCAGACCCCGTCTCTGTCGCTTGCACGGCCTCCTCCTCCACCAAACCCCCCACCAACCTGGATGACTCCGTGCCATCTTCCCTCGTTGGGCCCTGTGGGGTCCCAGCTGCCCCTTCTGGTGCCGAGGAGTCCAACTCCGACCTCTGCCTCTTGGACCTCCCCCCGGCAGCTGCGGCCTGGGACGCGGCACCGGACTCCTCACTCCTCGACGAGATGACAACCTGGGAGGGGAGCCGGGCCTTGCGTCTCCGGCTGGCGGTGCGATCCCCGCCGCTGTGCTCCACAGCACCTTCTCTGCCCTCTTCATCAGTTGACGCTGCAGACAGGGAGACATAAAACACAGGCATCAGGGCACTGTACAATCGACACATACACACATGACAGTTGTACATGAGTGGCATTGGAAAACCTCAGACATGGCATCACAATCGCCAACACACATGTCATTTCAACTCGCACACATGAGCCATACCACAGCCATATCGCAACAGCCATCACCATCCATACACATACAACAGCATGAGCAGGCAAAGGTGACCCAGACATCACATGCAACACAGGGAGTGCACTACACATGCACACACACCACCACACTTGCATGCATGTGTACACCTCTGCCAACTGTCGCAGTGTTCAGATTGGCAACCATGTCATATCTGCCAATCAGGCTTCCACATCCCGCTGTCACATGCATCTATGCTGCATCACTGTTGCACCCTTGTCAAATACACACACATGCACATGTACACAGTGATGATACATGCAGCTGAAACCAACATCCATGTGTGACATCATGAACATGCCTACTTACATACACATTCATCCAAACATGTGTGCCCACACATCTGCATTTGGCATGCAAGCCTACACACACAAGCACCATCCATGTCTCACACATGAGAGCACTCGCATGTGTTAGCCTCACGGCCCTGTACACCTCCCCCTACTTGGCCCCATTAAAACACATGTGCAACCTGCACACTACTGGCACACCACCACACGCACAGATTACAATCAGGATGCATGTACACTTACCGCTCGACTCCAGACGGGTCTGCCTCTCAAGGACCTGGACGTGGAGCGCTGGGGATTTGCATTCCAGGACCCTCATCTGATCTTCCAACAAGTGGCCCCGCCGCCCCTTATCATTCGCTGCCTTCAAGAGGCGCCGGGCCTTGCTGAGGGTCCTGGACCTGAAGTCCTCCCAGCGCTTCTTGACATGATGGAATAGTCGGACTGCCACCACCTCCGCGTTGATGGCAGTCATGAAGTCCGTCCAGATCCGAGTCCGTCCTTCCTTGTCGGCGTGCAAACTTCCGAAGAGGGCATCATACTGCCCCAGGACTTGCTCCACCAGGACACCAACTTCGGTGGCAGTGAAGCTGGTGCCCCTCTGCCTCTCTGGCCGGGGGTTGCCAGTGGTGCCAGATGTTGCAGTGCCCGACATGACAACCCCAGAGGCAGGAGTGGGTGGGCAACTGGGTCCTGGGGCTGGTCTGTGGAGCGATGGAATCCCAGTCGGGAGTCTTCGGTGCCAGCAGGGGTGGTCACAGCAACAGCACCCCTGGCTGATGTGCAGGCAGTAAATGGCAGGGCACGTGGGCAGTAGGCAATCAGGCAGCAGCAGATGGCAGGTGAGAGCGTGCTCGGGGGTCTGGGGGCAGTAATTCGGCCTTCTGGGCAGGAGCTTGGTCTTCTGTGTGTTTACGCGTGGCCAGATTGATACGGAGTGATTTGGCACGTGAAAATCCAGCACGTCTGCATGTAATTCGAGGAAAGGGCATGAGCGCGTAAGCGCGTCAGCACACGTACGCAAATTCATTGGCCCAAAGGCCACCAGCGCGTATGCGTGTCTGTGACGTGTGCGTGGGCGTTTCCCTGTACACGGGTGCATGTTACACGTCCAATGACTGCACGTCAGTGTGTCAGCTCGTGTAATTGGAGGATGGGGCCTTAGCGCGAACACGCGGAAGTGACGTTGGACGTGTGGGCATGTTTAAAAGGTACGTGTAGAACGCCATTTCCTTGTACGTGCATTTTGTGGAGAGAGAGTGGGTGAAATCTGTACTTCTTGTCGGTTCACACGCGATTTACTTCACAGCGTTCCAAGTTCGTACTCCCTGTTACCTCTGACAGCTTTTCTCTTTTTGTCTTTTTCCTGGGCCTGTTTCCTCAAACAGCGTTCACTTCTCCTGTTGTCCTGTCTCCTCAGACAGCGTAAAATTCTTCTTTTGGCGGGGGTGTTGCCAACGCGTATTTTTCACGCGATTTTTCCTGGCAGATGGTGAGCTGCGCACGTATTTAACATCTGTGCTTGCCCCGTGTGTTGCCTACCCCTTCAGAGGTCAGTCTAGGCTGCGTGTGACACGGATACGTTCATTTTTGTGTTTCTGGGTGCCACAGCGTAGTGCAGGTTTATTTTTCCATGCACGTGGTCTAGGAGGGGTTGCGTGCACATTATCTCCCTTTTTCGGGGTGCCTGTGCGTTGCGTGACCCGTCATCTTCCCCCAGGGGTCACATACAGCCTTGCTAGAGCACTAGGGTACGAATTCCATCTAGTACCCTACCCCTTTGACCCCCAATTGCCCAGGACAATAGTTTACTGCAACTCCCATACGCACAACAACATCAGTGCCATGGTTGGGAGGCGAGCACGCGGTAAGGGTGGCAAAGGTGGCCGAGCCACAAGAGGTGGCCGTGGTGGATACGGTAGGGGACGTGGCCGGGACTTGCAGGGTGCCCCTAGCCCCCCATGTGTGGGTGACCAGTCAGGGACACCCATGCCCCCCCCCTGGTTGAGGGTAACGTGGCTGACACCATCCCTGCTCAGCCCTTGTTGGACCAGCCCATTGTGGCACCAGACCTGGCACAGGGTGACTCCATGTCTGACTTCCAGGTCAGCAGGTCTAGGCCACGTGTGGCGGTGCACGTTGGTGTCAACAGGCCATGTGGATCAGGGGCAGCTATGTCATCTGCTGCCCCGAGTAGGCAGGGTGGGGAGGCTGCAGGGGCAGCTGCAGCTCCATCCACCCCAGCTCTGAGTCTCCCAGCCAGGACAGTGTCGGTCACAGTCCATCCTGCTGACGTTCCCCCTGACTACATCACACTTCAGCTAATGCCTGCACCAAGTCCCATGGTGAGTGTTCATTCCCACACTCCTAGTCCACAGTCCACCGGGGATCCTGCCCCTAGTGTCCAGAGCGGCGTAGGACACTCAGGATCCCCACCACCTTCCAAGCGGAAGAGGAAGAGTGCTCGTCCAGTACAGGCTGATGCCCCAGACACGGCTACACAGTCCGGCCCACCAAGGAAGCCCAGCTTCAATCAGGCTGAACTTGATGCACTTGTTGAGTATGTGTCCGCACATGACAGCGAAATGGTGATTACTGCAGGATGCAAGACCACACCTGCACAATGTCAGGCACACTGGCAGACCATCGCGGACCCCATAAGTGCCCTTGGATTCGTCAGGCGCACAGCTAATGATTGCTACAAGCGCTGGAAAGACCTGAAGCGCAGGGCAAAGAAAAAGCTGGCCTCAAGTCATGCCGCAACTCTAGTGACTGGAGGTGGATCTCCAGCAGAGGACATAGAACTCACTCCACATGAGTATGTTGCTGGGACCTACGTCACGGAGGAACAGATCCAAGGCGTGGGAGACCTGCCATATTACGAGGCATTGTCCGGTGAGTGCACATGCATGTGCGTGTCATCCATGTGCATGGTGTGTGTGTGAGGGCTTCTGATTGAGTGCCAGGTGAGGGTGTGTGTGCCTGAGTGGTTTGGGTCACCCATGTGCTTCATCCAATACATTCTGCGCACCAGGATTTGGGTATTGCAGTATCCCTTCTGGCAACAGTAGACATTCAGCCCAACCTCACGCCAGTTGCCCTTGAAGTGTCATCTTGCCACAACATAGTTGCGTATTATTCTGTGTTCATTCAGGCTGATTGTCTGCATTCCACCACTTTCACTAGGCATTTCTCGTGTGACATGGCTATGGTACATGCCATCTGTGTGATGGCATGTGTCATGTATGTGTATTGGACATGCCAATCACAGGCCAATGTGTGATGGCACTGCTAGCCAGCATGCAGCAAATGTGTTGGTCTTCCATCTTGGTGTCATCCATGTGTGCCATTTGCCTCCCCTTCATACGCAGTGACGGTGCATGCATGGGAGAGTTATAGTCATGTGGGACATGTGTCAATGAAGTACTGTTTCTGTTGCTTCTCAGCCCTAATTGTGTGCCATGGTGCTAATGCCTGTTCCCATTTCTTTTCTTTCATGTCTTTGCAGGGGATGACGCACTTGATACTGCTGGGGTTGTGGAGATGGTGCAGACCCAGGAGGGGTCTCAGGCCCGACCGGGCACCAGTGAGGGACGTGGTGTGGTGGTGGGTGAGAACCCACACTTGCTGAAGACCATCATTTCAAGGGGTGTCTCTGGGTGCACCTCCCCCGAGCTCTATTCAGTCGATTCGGATGATGAGCCCTATGTGCAGTCGCAGGTAAGTATTTCTGGGAGGGATTCTGTACTGTCCAACCCACTTGCACCAGGGGTAGAACCCTCAATGGGGATGTCAGTGTTGGTAGGTCCGCCTTTGGTGGTTACGGATGCAGGGTCACACTTCGCAACATCTGATCCTGTTCCTGAGCCAGCAGATCAGAGGGGGGAATGCAGTCCTGTAGCCTCAGGCAGTGCCGACACAGCAAGGCGCAGTTTGCCTTGCCCCAGACAGGTGTGGTGCCCGCTGACGTGGTGGCCGTACGCCACCTGGCAATACTGCATGGGAGCAATCCATATACGGTATGGCAAACCAACAGGCAGCATCATCTGAGATGATGGCTCAGGCCATGGATAGGGTGGCCACTTCCATTGTCCCCCAAGAAAGGCTGATTTAACAACTACAGCAGGCAACAGACTCCATTTGCCAGTCACACAGGGAGGACATGTTGGCGTCCAACAGGGACAGGCGGGCGGCACTGGAGACTCTGCGGGAAGCCATTTCTATTGAGTCCCAGGGCCACAGAGAAGCCCTGAGGGTGGAACTCCGTCACCTCCGGGTAACTCTTTTTGAGATTGAGGCTTCAACAAATGCAAGGACAGAAAAGCAGTTGGAGCGGCTCACACGTACGCTCTCAGTTGAGATGCAGGCAACTAGGGAGGAGGTCCGGGCATCCCGTGAGTTGTTGCATGGGGACCTCTGCACGATTATCCTCCAGAACCAGACCTTCCACACCCGCATGCTTGCTGCCATGGAGGACCAGACTAGGGCTTTGCGTGGGCTGCCTCCCATAGTGCCACCACCTCCTGATGCAGCTGCAGAGGGTGAGGAGAGTGACAGCAGCGAATCTCTCACAATAGGGTAGCCGTGCAGGCCATGAGCCCATGGAGGTGTTTTTTTTCCCCAAGATCCACACAGGTGGGATTTGGTGTGCACCCTGTCCTCAGACCTCCTGGGTGGCCGCCCCCACCCCCCCCCGGCCCATTCATGGCCATTTTTTATTTTTGATTCATGATTTATGATTTATGATTTTTGATTTTTGATTTTTTGCACAGTGTGTTGCCTTGTGTGGCTCCCGTGGGCATACGCTGTATTGTGGCTGGGCCCATGCAGGCTTGTCCTGAATTTGGGTCAGATGCTTGGGTTTGTGTGACACACACCCCTCCTGCTTCCCGTTTCCATGGGCTTGCAAAGGGTCTGCCCAAGTGACATTGACTTACACAGTGACGTTGGACTCCCATTTGATGTGTGGGCAGTCTGTAGTCAATACTGTGTATACATTCCTAGTGCATATTGTTGTATTGTACACTGCATGGTGTATTGATATGTGCCTCTGCATCCATCTCATCCTCCTAATTTGCAGGTCCATTTCTCATGTCTTCACAAGGAGGTCTACTTTGCAAATGGAGTCCATGTTGTAAGCACTGCACCTACACTTTTGCGTGGCACTAACACTGTACAGTTGGAAGTGTTTGAAGTGCTGGCATTATCAGGTACTGAGGCTACCAATTTTTTAAGTCCGTACTGTCATGTTTATGGTAGGTTGGAGGTTGTGTAGGTGATTCATATTATTGGTAAATATTTGGTAATGTGTGTTGTTGGTCCTGCATTACTGTGAGCATTTCATGTGTGGCCAGTTTCCATTAGGGACACTGTAGTTTGTGGCACTTGTGTCATGTTGTGGGGATTAATTAGTTTCCTCTCACATAGCATGACATGCCATGGTGTGTTGTGTGGCCGTGCTGGGGAGGGGTTGGGTGACATGGCACTGTTCACATGTTCACATGTTGTATTTTGCAAGTGGGTATTCATTTTTGCTGCATAGAAGTGTGTCTTTTGATGACACTGCATTGGTGGTGTTTGTGTAGGTAGGGATGCACACACTGTGACACTTCCAGATGAACAATCTCAGGCTGCTATGGTTCTGACAGTTGACTGTCCCTTCATTCATCAGAATTGTCAGATTGAGTCATCATTGATTGTCAGATGGTATGTGCCAGGGCTATGTGCACTCCACAGGGGTGTGATTTCTATGTGAAGTAATTAGCCACCAGCTGCGTACGGGCTGCCTCACCCCGTGCCCTTTCCCCTCCCATGCGCAGCGGGCGTGCATGTGGTTGGGGATGTGGGGGCACCACCATGTCCACAGCCAGGTCCCAGCGTGTTGCAACATTGTGCAGGACACAGGCTGCCACTATGATCCTGCACACTACTGGGGGAGCGTATAACAGCTGCCCGCCAGAACGGTCAAGGGCGCGAAAGCGTGACTTGAGCACTCCGAATGTGCGCTCCACTATGCCCCGGGTTGCAATATGGGCTGTGTTGTATCTTACCTCGGGAGGCGTGATGGGGTTCCGAATTGGCATCATCATGTGGGTGCTCAGAGGGTAGGCACTGTCCCCTGGGGAGGTGGTGATGGGGATCATTAATGGGGTAGTGACATTACTCTGTATCTGTCATGCATGCGTGTGCTGTGGCATTTATACTCCCAAGCGGCCATGCATCGTCATGCCGCCCAGCTTCCATGTCCCGGTTTAGGGTTGACATCCTGTAAATGAAGCTGTCATGGGTGGACCCTGGATAGTTGGCATATACTGAGGTGATGATTCCCTTGGCATCACATACTACCTGGACGTTGATGGAATGCCAGTGCTTGCAGTTTCTATAGATGTGCTCAGATTCCCTGGGGGGACGTAGAGCCACATGGGTGCAATCAATAGCACCTAGCACTTTGGGGAATTGTGCCACCCTGTAGAAATCCTGGCTGACAGCCTGCCTTTCTGCAGGTGTTCTGGGCAGGTATATGTGCCTGCGGACTGATGGGCGTGCAGTGATGATGGCCAACACCTGGTGTAGGCACCGTGACTGCATGGCCTGTGACACCCCCCCCCACTATGGCACTTGTCCGCTGAAAAGATCCTATAGCCAAGAAGTGCAGTACATTGAGGACTTTCTCCAGGGGGCTGAGTGCTTGGGAGCACAGGGTGGGTGATGTGAGGTCATCCTCCCACTCACTGACCAGGTCGAGTATTATGTGTGGTGGAAACCTGTACCTCCCATACACCTGGTCATCAGGCATGCCAAATAGGCTGGTTCTGAGTGTGAAGATTCTGGCCCTGACTATCCTCCTCCTCCTCCTGCGGTATCCCACGGCCACTGCTGCTAGGAACGGTATATTCATCCTGGCGTCTGAGCTTGTTTGTTGTTTGCGCACTCTTTTATGCTGCGCGGGACGTGCGCCTGCTTCATGCTGGCGTACGTGTTTCCGGATTGGACCTTTATTTTTGGCGCGTTGTAGGCGACCGTGTAAATATTCCCGCCCACCCCAGGAATACACGTACACCACTCTCACAGGCCCAGTCGCGTGTGGAAGTTCACGCGAAACCCGTAATACATGTACCCTGCTGATATCGCGTGTGGAAGTTCACGCGGACCCATAATACACATACCCTGATGAAATTGCGTGTAAGACTACCCGCGCACCCATGAAATACACGTACCCAGGGAAATCGCACTGCTGGGGGTTGGGGGGGGGTTGTGAGACAGGAGTGGGGGCCTGGTGGAGGGTGCCCATGACTGCTGGGGGGTGGTGGTGCAGGGAGACATGAGTGGGGGCCTGGTGGAGGGTGCCCCTGGATGCAGGGGGGTGGAGGTGCAGGGGGACATGAATTGGACATGAGTGGGGGCCTGCTGACAGGTTCCCCACACTGCTGGGGGTGGGGGTGCTGGGAGACATGAGTGGGGCCTGGTGGAGGGTGCCCCACAGTGCTGGGGGGTGGTGGTGCAGGGAGATATGAGTGGGGGCCTGGTGGAGGGTGCCCCTGGATGCAAGGGGGTGGGGGTGCAGGGGGACATGAGTGGGGGCCTGATGGAGGGTGCCCCACAGTGCTGGGGGGTGGGGGTGCAGGGAGACAGGAGTGGGGGCCTGGTGGAGGGTGCCCCTGGATGCAGGGGGGTCGGGCTGCAGGGAGACATGAGTGGGGGCCTGGTAGAGGGTGCCCCTGGATGCAGGGGGTGGGGGTGCAGGGGGACATGAGTTGGGCATGAGTGGGGCCTGGTGGAGGGTGCCCCACAGTGCTGGGGGGTGGGGGTGCAGGGAGACAGGAGTGGGGGCCTGGTGGTGGGTGCCCCTGGATGCAGGGGGTAGGGGTGCAGGGGGGCATGAGTTGGACATGAGTGGGGCCTGGTGGAGGGTGCCCCTGGATGCTGGGGGATGGGGGTGCAGGGGGACATGCATGGGGGCCTGGTGGAGGGTGCCCCACAGTGCTGGGGGGTGGGGGTGCAGGGGGACATGAGTGGGGGCCTGGTGGAGGGTGCCCCACAGTGCTGGGGGTTGGGGGTGCTGGGAGACATGCGTTGGTGGGCAGTAGTGCAAGGTGACATGTGGGTTGGCTGGGGGGCATGTCAATGGTGGATGGGCTGCCTGCGGGACATGTGCAGGGGTGCAGGGTAGCCCCTGTGGTGTGGGCCGTCTGCAGGGGCCGTGGAGGGTGTACAGGGAACAGCTGGGAGGACCCACACGGCCAATTCACGTGTAGGACTCCCCGGCACCCCCGAAATACACGTAGTCTGCTGGATTCGCGTGTGGAATTTCCCGCGCACCCGGAGTACACATACCCTGCTGAAATTGCGTGTGGAACTTCACGCGCACACCGAAATACACGTAACCTGCAAATTCACGTGTGAAACTTCACACGCACCTTGGAATACACGTACCCTGCTGAAATCGCGTGTGGAACTTCACGCGCACACCGAAATACATGTACCCTGAAAATTCGCGTGTGAAACTTCCTGCGCACCTTGTAATACACGTACCCTGCTGAAATCGCGTGTGGAACTTCCCGCGCACCCCGAAATACACGCACACGCTATTTTTCACACAGCGGATGTCCGTGTTTGTCGGTACCCCTTTGCACCTCATTTGTCCTAGAGGGCCACAGTATGGATCATTCATCATAGCTGTATATGGGTGCTTTTTGTTAGCGCACATTTTGGCGCACATTTATTTCAGGCGCAGGGACGCTACCACCTGCTTTCTTGTGGCGGACTTGTTTGGCCCTGTGCGCCTCTTTGACCGTGCGCTGGTTTGCCCTAATCGATTCCATGAATACGAGTTGTAGGCGAGCGTGTGGGCGTTCCGCGCACTTGCCTCCTGTACTTCCCCCGTGACGCCCATATTTTCACATGTTGTTCCCCATTCCGAGTGTTACGCCCCGTGTTCCGCCTACTTTTGTTATGTGCGCCGCGCTATGTGCGATTTTGCAGCGGCCGTGGCGCACACCGTTGGATGACTTGTGCGCCGCGCACTTTTTCAGCGCACATCCAATATTTTTCTCGCGCACGCACTTCCATGAATCGAGGTGCGCTGGTTTCCCTGCGATTTACGCAGTTGCACTGCGATTTTCGCACTTTTACTGCGATTCGCATGTTTTGCCACCTCTGCGCCGGAATTTTCGGCGCACATTAATTCCATGAATCGGCTAGTAAGTGTAGATTTGTCAAATGGCACCTCATTTATAACCCATTACATTATTTTGGGACCCCCCTCTAATTTTCCCCCCTCATGACAGAATCCCACCAAACTTTGTAAACTCATTCGAAATCAGGTCAGAAATATCCCATCCCATCCTCATCACCCCTCACCTCTGCAGAGATTATTTTATAAGTTTCACAAGTGAAATACATACTTATACATACGTTGATCCATCGCACAAACATTTCCAATGCACCTTACCTTAGTTTTCCTCTTTTGTAAACATGGGAAATCTGGCAGCAGGTCGTGGCCATCTTGTGCTAATGTTCTCCATAGCTGCATTGGCCTAAGGTAAACTGCCCTGATGTCACTAAATCATATGCCCCGCTCCTGAGCCTCACATCTCCAAACCTAGTGATATTCTCCACCTTTCTCAGTGACGTTCCTTGTCAGCGTAGCCAAACGCGCCCATAATCACCTATGTGACGTGATGTGACGCACAACCCAAAAATTAACACACATCGACTCACACCACAGCACATCACAATTCGGAATATTAAACCGTACTTTAAAAGAAAACAACAACACTGTACAATTTGTAAAGTACTTTTATTTCACAATAAACGCTTTGAGAACATCCGACTATTGCCATATTCAATCAAATTGCAAATTAGTTTTTTCGCTCGCTATCCAAAATGTTTATCGTGAGGCACGCGTTGTTCTTTTTGCGTACACAAGTTGTTCGTTTTCGGTAAAAGAAGCACTTGGGTTGCACAGTGAATTCCAGTGCTTCTGCATCAACTTGGGACTAGACCACCGTAAAGGATGTTATGTTGCTCCTAATCGCTAGTACAGCGTAAGGGCATATGGGCCCTTGGCGATCGTCCCAAAAAAGAGTCTCTGTGATCCATTTGTTCACAACTATGTGCAGCCGCCGGTCAAAAAACCCATCAGTTGGCATCTGGAATCTATGACAATCTCAAAAACATAACAGAAATGTGTCTCAATAGCCGATCTTTATTACAATCTATCTATTGACTTATTTTTTCGGCATAGAGTTTAAACTAACAATTAGCACAGACATGAAACAATCTCAACAGAGAGAAAACAACGTGGAAAGTGGTACACAATTCGAGATGGTCATACATGACATTTTAATGAAATATTAGCGTTGAATCTGGGGGAACCGAGTGGTGGTCTACATGCACTTCGATACAGGACTCCCCATGTGCATGTTAGAAACACCACTACACACAAAGGTTGTACTTGCGTTTCATTGCAATATGCCACAAAGAACAAACGAATAGAATGTAACCCAGAAATAATGGTCAGATATTAATAAGTTGCTGCTCGTTCGGGTATACAATCGTCGAAAATCAAACGTACATTATATTCACCAATTCCATTCTCTTGGCGTAACTCAGACCGTAACGCACACTGCGTTCGTACCAACGATTCTTCATAAACTGAATTTACATGTTCCTTAGCCCAATTTTGGAATGCATAAGCTTATCATATCTTCATTATTACAAACCTCCTTTCATTCAATTCCTTTCGGAATGGTCCCTTTCTCTCAAGGTCAAAAAACAATTGAACCTTATTCTGTGTGTCCGATGCGTGGGCTTCCTTAGCTCGCAAGCAAAAATTCAAAGCTGGTGATCTTCACTCAGAATCAACAGACATTCTTAGTTTGCAACATCTTGCCTCACCGCATCCATGAGAACTGTTATTCTGATCCACATGCATCAGGCACTGCAGGTGGCTGCCTGAGGTGCCAGGCTCTAGGGTGCGCCAGCTGACACCATTATTATTTTAATTACATTTTAACACAGACATCATTAGCCCTTTATTTGCCGCGCTTTGGGTGTAGCACCAGCACATCAATTTATAAACATCAAGCGTTTTAATGAAGAGTGTAAAATAACCTGAAATTGCTTCTATTTAATATTAATAAATATTGGGCAACCAATATAAACAATATAGAGGAACGGGCATTCGGAATGTAGTATTACTCTGTAATACCATAAGTAAAGGTTGGGGTTGCAGATTGCAGAAGCAACAATCTATGTTTACAAGTCCACAATTCTATGATTATACATCTCCATCCCTTGAATGCCAAAATGCAATCTCTTTCGCCTGTACTTTAGGCACATATTGTGGAACACCTCCAAATGTACCGTGTGACCTGTTTTTTGCTTCTTGCAGCCATATACCATCCCATCCTCATCACCCCTCACCTCCCCAAAGATTATTTGATAAGTTTAACAAGTGCAATGTTGTGTTTTTTAATTCGTTTTTACCGCGATGTCCACAGACACCAAACACGGATCCAAGATGATGGGCGCATTGAAACAATCCTACGCACCTCACGCTTCATCCCAGCCAATCAGCGAACACGTTGTATGTCCACGAACATGACGCAAGCCGATTACCCAATCGGTGTACTGTCCGCGGAGCGAACAGAGAAGTGTGTCCTTGCAGCGGACATAGATATCACTAATTTTTTGTGACCTACTTTTTAGTTGTTTTTTAATAAACTACTGGACATATTTTCACCGAATTTGTAAAAGCACACTTTTGGGACCAAGCCGCTGCTCCTGCCGCAAATTTGGTGAAAATCCGTCCAACGGTTTGGGCTCTAGGCGTGAGCAAAGTTTTTCCCCATTCAGTCTATGGGAAAAAAGAAATTTTGGGAAACCCCCTATAACTCTCCCACCCTGGACCAAACCTCACCAAACTTTGCAAGAAAATTCAGAGTGGGCCATATACTTTTTTTTGCAAAGTTTGGTGTGGATTCGTCCAGGGGAGGCAAAGTTATAAGCCATCCAAAAAGTGCTCTTCCTATGGGATTAGCAACTTAACCATAACTACCGTGGCTGTGTAATATATATATATATATGTATATCACCAATAAAGTTCTGGTGGGTTTAAAAAGGATTGTAAAAACCCTTTCACCTGAAATGTGAAAATTGGAATGTCCATTTGAGCCAAGTCACACATTCCACAATGCCACCTAGTAGCCATCGCTGGAAGTTCACCTCCAGTTCTGAGCCACATCAAGGCATTGTGGGTATGTAAATTAACTCAAATGCAAACCTTTTTCTCCAGGAAATTGTCTTTGACTAAGAGGGCAGTGCTACTTTATACATAGCTTAATCGACCTAAGAAATTAGGCACTCTTTTCCTTTGTGATGTCATCTTTCATGTTCTGGTTGTTAGACTTAGTAGTGTACGATAGTGGCGTGAGTTATGGCTGCTTATCTTACCATAAGTGGGAATTCTGGGGGGGTTTGGTTTTACTTGTAACCATAACGTCCCTTTAACAATGTTTTTTTCATTGAATTTCACAGGATTTTATAAGTGCAACTTAACCATAATGTCCCTTTAACAAAGGTTTTTCACTGATGTGTGTGTGTGTGTGGTGTGAAGGGGTGGGGAATGGATTTTTTGACGCAAGGTGGCAGCAGGAAGGGCATTGGCGGAGGACATCCCGATTAAAAGAAGGAAGTCAAACAAAATTACCACTCATAAATTTGTTTCTACAAAAACACATAGAGGTCTTTGCCACATATTGATAAAGACAGTCAATTAGTAAACCGGCCATGTCTTATGTAGATAGCTCAGTTTGGGATTATATATGCTCACTCTCAAGCTCAGGAGGAGTTACCTGTGTTTATCCCTTTGTTTCCTTCCTGACCCACGTTGACTGATTATGTAAGATCAGTCCCTTAAAGCAACACCCACCATAACATGCCCTATAAAGCTGTCCATACTCATACAGGCATCAATCATATTATTATCAGAGGTCGAAGTCAGCAGTAACTAAAAAGAACTAAGTTCCACTACTTTTATTTTTTACTCACAGTTCCACTACTTCTTTTTTAACAATCGTTTTCACAGTTCTGCAGCTCTTCTTTTTGACCTTTGAAGCATCCATCTTAATTTTACTTGAACCTCTTTAAACACGTTTCCTTCCTTTGAACGCTGGTTGAGCTGCTAAGCACTAAAACACTGTTTACTGCAGTCTTAAATGGGGGATAAAACCCCAAAGCACATAAAGCAATGAGATCTAAACTTAAATTTGAGTTGTCTGAAAATAACACAAAATGCAAGAAAAATAAACCTGGGCCTCCCTTCTTTTTCCCATCATTCCCTAAACCGTCTACCCCGACCTCCCATAATCGCTTAATCCTTAATATATAATCCATTAATGCACTCTGCGATTTGGGAGATCCAACTTACCTTACAAATAAAATATCAACCTTTGTTAGCTATAAAAGATGAGATCAAAACACCCTACTAACTACGTGACTTAGGCCTGCGTCACTGTTGTAATTTGCACGGGCCCCAGTGGAATGTTGATGCCGGTTTAGGAGTCAACATTCCACGGTGGCCAGTTATCTGAGACTCTGGAAGAGGGAGCTGCCTGTGGGGTCTACGCAAATAAAAGAAGTTAATATACTTACCTCTGTGTCGGAAGATCGTATCATTGGCGACGAGGACTCAGCGTAGACCCCGGTTCCACGTGTGTGCCCCTTGCTCTGTTCGGTACAGCTACACCCTCGAGTCTCGACGGCGACCACGGCTGCCCAGGACCATTGGTGGGTGTCGCAGGGTTGGCGAGGGCCCCTTCTGAGGTACTGAAGGATCGGTGCTGTTTGTATCGGTGCTGTTGAGCTGTTTTCCCCGCTGGACTTGTCCGCAGGGCTCCACGTACACGGGGCCGGGTGAGCTGCCCTGCGATGGCGGTTGCAGGAGGTCCCTGTCTGGACGTGTGTGGCTCTTCCTAGCGGTTTCCCCGCTGTGTGAGCCGGGCAGCTGCGGACGAGCTGGGAGGGCTGGTGGTGGTGTCCGGCGGCTGTTGGGAAGGCTGGTGGTGGTTTCTGGCGGCTGCTGGGGGATCCAGCCTAGGCACCGGCTGTAGCCTGAGACGCGATACCCATTCGCGTTTTCCCCGCTGTCCCTCATTTGTCTTATGAGCGCAGCCATCGAGGGGCGGGGCTGTCATAGGAGTCTCTGTATCAGTGGAGGAGGAGACGCAGCTGAAGCGGCTGCTACAGGCTACGTTCTACGTGGAGTTGACCTACGCTGCCAGTCAATTAACGCAGGCTGTGCTCTTTCAACAAGCTGACGGTAGTGAGGCTGAGACTTGGAGCTGCTGAAAGTTACCGCTAGGAGTGGTGACGGTGCGTTACTTGGATGGTTCGGATCGCGCAGGACCTTGGATTGCTAGGATACACATTGCATCCGTGATTGTAGGTTGACTCACCCATAGCCAACTGCCTGGTTGGGAGTACTGCATTCAATGTGTGTGTGCACATATACAAGGTGACAGTCTGAGGAGAAGTTCGCCCATTGCTTGCGAACAAGGATCCTTGTGCCTCAAGGAGGAGTGTGCAAATACTGGTTCCGGGGCCTGGTGACCAGGGCATTTTCGTTTGACATGTTGCACACGGCTGCCAGGCCTCCACCTGCCTTTTTGCGAAACCCTGGTGAGCCTACTGCCCCTTGGGAGCAGTGGGTGGATGCTTTCAAAGTGTATCTGAGGGCTGCCGGGGGTGCAAAGTTCAATGATGACGAAAAGGAGGCTGCATTGCTCAATTGTATTGGTACTGAGGGATTGAGGGTTTTTTCGTCACTTACCTGGAGAGAATGTAATGGTTCAAGGGGGCGGTGAGGGAGAGATGATTATAAGTGCTTACAAGACTGCTTTAAGGAAATTGCAAGTGCGTTTTGGTAAAAGGGTTAATGTGGTTTTAGAGCGATATAATTATTTTCTAGGGCGCAAGGTTCCTCGGAGAGCATAGGTACATATGTTACACCATTACGTGCACTCATGGCCACGTGTGGGTTTCCCGGCAATGGGGATGAACATATCAGGGACCAAATTATGATGAAGACATCCAACCAGAAAATCAGAGAAAGGTTGTGGATTGAAAGTGATCCATCATTAGATAAGGTCTTGGAGATTGCCAGAGCAATTGAAGCTTCTAAGACGAGTGTGCAAATTGTTACTGAGAGGGATGTGTCTAGGGAAATGGTTCATGCTGTAATGCCAAGGAACAAACAAGGTTTGGTGGTTGGTCAAGGGAGTAAGGGGTCCAAGAGCAAGGATGGGTGCAAAAATTGTGGCTGGACCAGTCATGCTGCTGATTCTAAGTCATGTCCTGCTTGCAATGTCGAATGTAGGAAATGTAAGCGTCTGGGCCACTTTGCACGCATATGTAAGGGGCAGATGGTGGCCAATGTGGTTACAGACGATTCCGCTATGTTACCAGAAGGTGCATCAGGAGGCGGATGTGGTCAGAGTGTGATATTGCAGGTGGAGGGAAGTGGGCGGAAGGGTCCCTGGGTGTCGGTATTGGTGGATCAACACCCTGTGGATATGTTGGTGGATTCAGGGTCACCTTACACTCTGGTGGCTCCTGAAGTATATCAGGAAGTGTTGGGTAAACAAGTTTCAAATTTGTTGGCCCCGGACATCAAACCATGTGCTTAGGGGCAGACTCCTATTGATCTACTGGGATATAGTTGGTCCAATTTCTCCTTCAAGGGGAGGCAAACTTCTGGTAAACTGTATGTGGCTTCAAAGGGCACTAGTGTGTTGGGTTGGGATGAGCAGGCAGCTTTAAGAATACAGATTCATCCTGGTGAGGAAGTGCCGGTTCTCAGTGTTGGGGAGGGAGCGGGGCAGAGCGATATGGTTACCCCAACAATGCTCATGAGCGAGTTTCCCGAGGTATTTTCGGACACTCTAGGTAAGCTCAGAGGCTTTACCCATCGCATTGTCTTGAAGAGGAGTGCAGTCCCCAAGGTACACAAAGTGAGGGGGTGCCGGTAGCAGCGAGGGAGGCATTGAAAGCAGAATTGACTTTGCAGACTGAGGGAATAATTGAGCGCATCGAGTCATCAGAGTGGTTGTTTCCGGTGGTCTTGGTCAAGAAGGGTGATGGGAGCATCAGAATGTGCGTGGACCTCCGGGGACTGAATTCCAGCATATGGGTGGATCGGCATCCTTTGCCAAACATTAATGAGTTGTTGTTGACATTGGGGGAGGCCAAGTATTTCTCCACCTTTGTTCTGTCGACGGCGTATCATCAAATTGACCTGCACATTGAATCTAGGCCTCTGACTTCATTTGTGACTCCCTTTGGGGCATACTGATTTTGTCGCATGCCATTTGGCCTTGCTTCGGCTTCTGCCTTGTTCCAGCGGTTGATGCAACAGATGTTTGGAGGGGTGTTGGAAGTAAGTTATTTTCAAGACGACATCCTGGTGTGGGGCAAGAGCAGTGATGAACATGATGTGAGGGTTAGGAAGGTCATGCAGATTCTTAAAGAGAGAGGGCTGACGGTGAAATTAACCAATTGTCAGAGGGGTGTGGAGGAGGTTACCTATTTAGGTCATACTCTGAATTCACAAGGTGTGAGTCCCAAGAGGGAGCTGGTACAGGTATTGAGTGACACACCAGCTCCGGTCAATAAAGATCAGCTGAGGGCTTTCCTGGGCCTTGCAGAGTACTATGTTAAATTTGTGTCCAATTATGCTGAAAAGACTGTGGCCATGAGGGCTCTCATGAGGAAGTCTGTCAGATTTGTGTGGTCTGAGGAGTGTGGGGCAGAATTTGAGAGTGTTAAGAGGGATGTGGAAAATGCTCCGTGCCTGAAGTCATTCGATCCAAAAAACAATACTGTTTTCACTGTGGATGCGAGTGAAGTGGGTTTGGGTGCGGTGCTAGAACAATGGGTGGATGGTGAATGGATGCCAGTGGCTTTTGCCTCGAGGACATTGAGAGATGTGGAAACTAGGTACTCGATAATTGAGAGAGAGACTTTGGCCGTGTCGTGGGCCTCAAAACATTTCAGGACATTTTTGTGGGGTATACCGTATATTGTCAGGATGGACCATAAGCCTTTGGTGCAAGTATTTTCGACCAAAGGTGTCATGGCGGTATCCCCGAGGATTGCGAGGTGGTCAGTAGAGTTACAGGATTACAATTTCTCTTTGCAATATTTTCCAGGGAAGTTTAATGTTGTGGCGGACTGTTTATCCCGTTTGCCTGTGAGGGAGGCGGACAGTCAGGCAGGCTTGGAGAAAGAGGAGGACTTGCAAGGATGTCAGGTTGCTTATGTGGCCTCTGCTGTGGAGAAGTCGTTGTGGGATGTGGAGTCTGAGGCTGATGTTGAATTGAAATGGATTAGGGAAGGTCTGGTCAAAGGTTGGCATACGGTTAAGGACAAACCTGAAGGGAAAGGCTATGCCCAAGTTTTGCATGAATTAGCTGAGGGTCCCTGGGGTTTGTCCAGAGGCCTTAGATTAATTCCTCCTGTAAGTCTAAGAGGTAGAATGGTGGAATTGGCGCATGTTGGTCATTTGGGTCGATCTTTGACCGAGAGGAGACTTAGGGAAGAGTACTGGTGGCCGTCCATGGACATGGATGTAGAACAGGCGGTGAAAGACTGTCAGGCGTGTGCTCTCAGTAATAAAAGTAAGGTTTTGCATCCCCAACCTGTACATCCCATAGAGTTTCCGGAGCAAGTATGGACCAAATTGGCTTTGGACATCATGGGTCCTTTTGAATGCTTACAGCCTGAGTGTAGATATCTTTTGGTTTTGGTGGACTATACGTCCAGGTGGATTGAAGTGGCGGCTTGTGCCAGTGTCAATACCGATTCTGTTATTGATTTCTTGAGCAAAGTATTTGATCGTGAAGGATTACCTGCCAGTCTATTTACAGATAATAGTGTGCAGTTCACATCCCAGAGCTATGAGAGAATTCTTGGACCAGCATGCCATTTCCCGTTGTCAGACGGCTTTATACAATCCATCTGCAAATGGATTGGTTGAGAGGGCCAATGGTACAATTAAGTCTGCCATACAATTGGCTCTGGCCAACGGGTTGGATTGGCAGGAAGTTGTGACACAGTACCTGGCTGCATATCGGAGAACCCCTAATGTGCTTACGGGGAGGTCTCCATTTGAGCTTGTGAGGGGCAGGAAGGCAGGTACAATGTTGAGAACTTTGGCTATGGGGGGTGGTGGGCCATGTCATGTGGAATTGCAGGATATACATCGCAGTATTTTGGCGCGCCAGGAAGCTATGGTCTCTTCCCAGAAATTCAGGAAGGAATTGACTGTTAAGCCTGGGGATGATGTGCATATAAAAAATCTCAGGAGGGTTCACAAGAGCAACAGTACGTTTTTACCCACGAGGAGAGTTGTTAAGGTTGGGAAGGGTCATGTACAATTGGAGGATGGCTCTGTGTGGAGTAAGAGACGGGTGGTGGTGAATGGCCGCAAGTGTGCTGGAGGTTCTGATGCAGAGTGTAATCTGGAGTCCCAGGAAACATTGCTGGACTATGATCCTGTGGTTTCACAAGCGGTCAGGTGCGAACAAGAAGTGGTCGTTCCAGGCCCTTCTAGTTCAGCTGCGAATGGGGAGTGCCGGAATGTTCCTGCTCAGCAACGTGCTGTGGGGCAAGAAGGGGGCCGCCTGCCCAGGCGTTGTGGGCCCCCCATAAGATTTAGAGACTACATTTGTTAAATGTCCAAATTTGTGTATTTCAGGATGCAATGTTTTGACTATGATTCTGCATCATTGCAACACATTCTGTTAGGTTTGGTGGTGCTACCGTTGTGTTCCATTGTTCTATTCCTGTTATGTGCATTATGATGTTTTTTTGTTTACGTAGTTAATACTTTTGTTATGTAAGGGAAGAGGATATGTTGTAATGTGCACGGGCCCCAGTGGAATGTTGATGCCGGTTTAGGAGTCAACATTCCACGGTGGCCAGTTATCTGAGACTCTGGAAGAGGGAGCTGCCTGTGCGGTCTACGCAAATAAAAGAGGTTAATATACTTACCTCTGTGTCGGAAGATCTTGTCAGTCACCCATACATCTAAACATAAAGGGGTCGGTAAAATTGCGGAAATTCACTCCACGTAGAAACAAGTGAACTTGGAACAAAATGCGCCCGCTTTGTCAATGTTACCTGGGGACCGAATTATTTATTGCACAACAATTTTGTGCCGAAAAATGTCATGCACATTTTTTTGGGGGGCAATAAAACAACATTTCATGTATAAAACTAAATTCCTGTAAAAAGAGTGACATTTGTCTAAAAGTGGCAAATCAGGCAATCATCCACTCTGCCAGTGAAGTCAAATTGTTGGAGAATTTCGCCAAATTTCATTTTGCTGGCCTAATTTCACCCTCCTTTATTGACATTCACTCACCAAGACAAATTAGGGCCCTAGCGCTAAGTGTTTAACGCCGCCGTAAAAGGCTGCGGTGCCGTTAAACACTTAGGGCCTCATTAAGACCCTGGCGGTATGGGGTAAACGGTGCCTTAAAAGGTGCCGGCGCCGTTTACCCTGTACCGCCTCATTACGAGGTCCCCTCGCGGGACCCAGGAAGCAACGCCTGGTCAAACCAGGCGTGCTTACCGGGTCCCGCGAGGGAAAGAGGGAGCAAACAACGGGCCAACTCGTAATGGCCCGTTGTTTGCTCCCTCTCCCATTCAGCCCTATGGGGGCTGAAATGGGAATGGGGAAGGACCGGGTCCGGGTCCTTGGAGGGAGGAATTACCGGGCCTTCCGAACTCGGAATGGCCCGGTTATTCCTCATTCTGAGGTCCTGGACACGATTTCTACGGCAGCCATGCCGCCAATAGCGGCATGGCTACCGCCGAGGTCGTAATGAGGCCCTTACCGCCTTACTACGAGGTCCCTTTGCGGGACCCAACCTGAATGGCTGGTCTAGACCAGCCGTTAAAGTAGGGACCCGCAAAGGGACACACGAGGTAAGTACGGTACCGCAATTTGTGGTACCATACTTACCGCCTTCCCCAGTCCCATTGAGCTCTATGAGGCAAAAATGGGAATGGGGAAGGGCCAATGTTCAATGGGGAACTACCGCCTCGCCAACCTTGGAATGGGGTGGTAATTCCCCATTGAACATTGGCGGACTCGTTACGATACCGGCACCAACCATGGTGCTAATAGCGCCATGGTTTAGCGCCAGTATCGTAATGAGGGCCATTTGTGACATTGCTCTAGCCTTTGGAGCGAGCCAAACAATGGGCCTCATTACGACCCAGGCGGTAAGTTACCGCCTGGGTCGTACCTTTACCACCATGGCGTAAACTACGTTTACGCCATAGTGGTTGGCGGACTTACCGCCCCATTCCGAGGTTGGCGGGGCGGTAAGTCCCCAATCCCCATTTACCCTTCCCCATTCCCATTTTTGCCCCATAGGACATAATGGGAGTGGGGAAGGCGTTAATTACGCCACCGTAAATTACGGTGGCGTAATTAACATCAAGGTCCCGTAGCGCCATGGATTTTAACACCGGTGTTAAAACCTCCATGGCGCTAAGGGACCTCGGAATCAGGCGGTAAGGGTCGGCGCTGTTTACGCCGCCGTAAACCCCTTACCGCCTGAGTCGTAATGAGGCCCAATATCATATAACAAGACACATGTTTAATAAAGGGATTGCAAACATGTTTCATTACAGAGGAAAGAAAAGAAAGCTGTTACCTTACAGTAAAACAACACACAAAAACAAATACAAAATCCAAAAAGAGTGGGCAGTAGAAAAGAAAGCCATCGTACAAATAAAATAATAAAAATATGAAGCAGGATAACTATGAAAAGCCACATCTGATTAAAGCCAGTCCAATATTTCCTCCAGCCAAATGGTTGTGGCTACACAGGGTACAGCGGAAGCTACACAGAACAAAAGTTCACAATGGCTTTTGTTGTTTGTCCCCTTCTGAGTGTCAGAAAGCCACTGCAGGCCTCTGTGGTGCAGTGGCATTGATGGGCCAGGCGGACGCCAGGTGGCCTTCTCCCCATTCTCATTCTCGGTGCCCTGAAGGCTGCTGTCTGTTCAGGTCTGATGTCTGCACCTGTGCAAACAGCCTCTCCCACTTTCTGTTCCCTGCATCACTCAAAGGTCCTTCCTGCAGATCCTGCCGCGGCTCGTGCTGTCACGTGTGTTGCTTTCCACCCGAGAAAGGAAAACAGCAGGTATTGCTGTGAATGTAGCGCCTACCCAGCAGTAAGCACGGTGTCAGCGTGGTGTACTATCAGTAGTACTACAATGTCGAATTTTATCTCTTCGCAATTATTAGCGCCTCGCCCCAAAGGTTATTTCTTTATGTTCGTACTCGCCCAAGCATAATTCAATAGAATAAAATACCAGTTTTAATTTAGGTTATTTTCCGTTAATGAGTAAACACAGTAATAAGCCAGCTTAAAAGAGTTAAAAGTGTTAATGAGAGTTAAGAGTTAAACAAAGTTGAATAAAATTGAAGAGTGAAAAACACTTTCAAAACGAGTTAAGAGTTAAGGGACAAAACATTTTCAAAAAGCTAAGAGCCTATGGCCCTCATTACGACCCTTGCGGAAATCAACCGACCGGACCGCCATAGCGTAAATAGCGTTTCCGCCATTGCACGATGGAGCAAAGTGCGGCTCATTCCGACCCATCGGGCACGAGCACCACGCCATGGCGGAAGTGCAAAGTCTGCGATGGCGGAAATGACCCCAAAACGGCCCACACCGCCGCCGTACGGCGCCCTAGGTGCAATACCGCCACCCATCTCAGCGGACACCGCAGTGAGCGCCAACCGGAAAGTACGGTGACCGTAAATATACGGAAACGGAAGTAAAAGCATGGTCCCGGAACGGGAAACATCCCGCCGTACACCTATAAAACCACAAATTCCACACAACCATTAAAAATACTACCCTGAGACACATCCCAACCCGTCATCCACCCTAGTGAAACCAAGTAAAATGGGAAAAGTAGCAAAGAAAGCGTGCGACCGCAAGCGGCAGGTCCACTTCTCCCGTGAGGAACTCACCGTGCTCACGGAGACCCTCCAGGAGAATGCTGCCGCCGTCTTCTCCACGCAAATGACCAGGACGGCACTTGCGAACAAGAAGGCCATATGGGCCCTGGTGGCACAGCGGGTAAGTGCGGTGGGGACCGCACCCTGCAACCCACAGCAATGCAGAAATCGATGGGACGACCTGCGGATACGCGTCCGTAGCATACTTTCTGCCAACCGCAACATTGCCACAGCTACCGGGGGAGGATCGGAATCACCCATCAAGTTGACCCCCTGGGAAGAAATCTGTGCCTCCACCATTGGAATGGAGAGCATAGAGGGAGTCGGAGGGATGGAGAAAGGAGTGCAGACATCCGAAGAATCAGGTAGGTGTCCCAAATAAAACAATGCCAAAACCACGATGTCCAATCATGTGAAGTACCACATGTCCACATAGTGCAACAGTAACACATGTCCAGGAGAACGTCCACATACATAGGCCTGATAGCACACTTTAAAACTCACATGAAATACATAAATAATTAAAAATCCTAAAAACACCCTCTACACGTGCAGCAGGCACACCCTAACTGCAGGCTGCCAAACAACTGCACCCTCACTCCACACACAAATGAAACCACCTCCAAGGCCCCGACCCAAATCACCCTCAGGTACCACCCCAATGCATGTGATACATTGCCATTCCAATTCCCACAGACCCATTAATAACGCTCGCCCTCCTTTACTCCACCACAGGGTCCGATCCAAACGACGAGCTCCAGGACACCCCTACCAGCACACCTGCAAAGAGGGCCAAGACCAACGGCCAAAGACCCTCCACCTCAGCTGCACGCATCAAGACACGGCAGCAGCACAAATCAAGTGACAGCACACAGGAGGGAACTCCAACAGGCACCCCAGCAGCCAGCATGCCCACAACACCACCACCACAGGTCCCCCCAATGGATGCCACAGTAGGCACTGCTTCTGGTGGCAGCAGCACCATAGGTGATACTGCATTAATGGCTGCATGCTCCGACACAGAAAACGGGGATGTCGAAGTTAGATCCATCCATGACCTGTCTCAATCCCCCTGTCTGTTCCATCCCGTACACCATGAGGATACCACGCAGGGGCACCCACAAGACGACGACTGGCCATCCCCCACAAGCCCTGTGGCAAGGCAACATGAGGTGATCAGCCCCTCTGTGACACCACCGCAAATGGCCTTGGCCCAGCAGAGGCAACAGTCCCTCGTCCAGGTAATCGTGCAACAGCAGCAACTGGCCACGCTCCTCAAGGACCATGCCGATGAATGTGGGGGCACTAAGGCAGACATAGAAACATCAACTGAGACACTTAGGGCAGAAATGGAGAGAAGTACAGAGACACTAAGGGCACAAATGGAGAGTAGCACCGAGAGCCTGAGAGTACAAATGGAGAGAAGCACCGAGAGCCTGAGGGGGGAACTGCATGCGACGTCCAAAGACGTATGTGCCGAACTTGCCGCAGTGCGCCGTGTGCTCACTGAGCTCTCACAAACCCTTAGGGACATGCATGGACGTGAGCAGGCAGAGACATCATCCGTTGCAAGTTCCGTCCAGGGCAGCCCCCAACGTAGATCTGGGAGGAACCTGCGCTCCACAGGCAGGGGTGCCCCTGATACCCGCAGAGGGGGCTTGCAATAGCGACAGCCCACTGACAATGAGCATCTTTGGACACTGGTGTTCGGGGGGGAGGTAGGAGGGTGGAGGGGGTGTGTTGGGCTCACTTGGGTGGTGGGTCGATAGGGTGTTTAACATGATATCACATATGCCATAAACAATGCACGATCATGCAATGAGATGTGTGGACATTGATCTTTGTGTACGAGGCCATTATAGGCGTACAGTCCATATTGTGCATGTTCCAGACACACACAGTGCCACGAGTCCCGTGTCCATGTATCAGCCACCAGGCGTGAGTGCTAGAAACATGCATCTATGAGATGCTGACGAATGTCACGGCCCTCCTGTGCCTCGCAGACTCCTTGAGGTGCTGCCACATCCCCACCCTCATCATGACCATCATCAGGTGCTTGCAGTTCTGCGTCAGGGGGCATGGGCACATTTCTACGTACGCACATGTTGTGGAGCATGACACATGCCATGACCATCTTTGCAACCTTCACATGGCGGTACAGGAGTGCCCCGCCACACCTGCTGAGGCAGCGGAAACGAGTCTTCAGTAGGCCGAATGCCTGTTCTATGACTACACGGGTACGTGAGTGGGCATGGTTGTAGTCCTCCTCATGCTGGTCCCGTGGGTTCCGGACTGGTGTGAGGAGCCATCTCTTCAGTGGATACCCGGCATCACCTGTATGTGGACAAGAAGGGAATTTTGAGGAATGCCATTGCTACGTACGCACCCCCCCCCCTTCCTGCCAGGTCATTGCCGCATCACATACCCCACATCATCATGCATGAAATGAGACTCACCGAGTAGCCAGGATCTGTTCCCTGCGTGTCGCTCCATGTAGCGTGGTATAGTAGAGTTCCTCAAGACCATAGAATCATGGGTTGATCCAGGAAATCGGGCACAACAATGTGTAATGATCCTGTTGGAGTCACACACCATTTGTACATTCAGAGAATGAAATTGTTTTCGGTTGCGGTACTGGGCCTCCATGGCATGTGGGACGACCAATTCCACATGGGTGCAGTCGATGGCACCAATGCAACCCGGTATGCCGGCAAGTGCATGGAATCCCACTTTTGTGTTGGTAATTTCCTGCTCCGAGCGTGGTAGAGAGATGTAGTCGTCTGCGTGCTTCAGGAGGGCATCGAGCACTTGCAATAGTGTCCGTGAGAACAGTGGCTGTGATATGCCATGCAACTGTCCGACTGTGTGCTGGTAGGTGCCTGTGGCCAGGAAGTGGAGTACAGACACCACCTTCAGTAGGGGTGGGATGGCGGTTGGGCTATCTATCATGCTGACAAGGTCAGCCTGTGTCATGTCCACAATGGCGGTTATGGTGTCCCGGTCCAAACGGTAGAGGGTGTGGCTCTGCTCATCAGTGAGGTTGAACGGATGTGCTCGGAGGCGTGGGATTGCGGGCTTCCTGCGTGGTGGTAGTGGCTGTGCTGGCGGCCATTGCTGGCCCTGCCTTGCCCTCCTCCTCCTCCTGCGTCTCCGCCGTGCGGCCGGTTGTAGTTGGTGTTCGTCTTCTTCTTGAAGTTGGAGTACTTGCAGTGCTATCAGGTCCCCCAGGGCCAACATAGCTAGTCCTGCCGGTAGCATTTCGGAGTGGGTGTGGTTGTGGGAGGAGACTGGGTGTGCAATTTATGTGTTTTCAGGCTGTATGGCCTCCACCTGTGGTGATTCATTCCACCTGTGCAAGCTGCACTCCCCTTTGGGCGAGCACGTCCCGCACACAACGCTGCAATTCGACGAATGGCATCTTGCTATTGCAATCATGTATTTGTACCCGATGGCAGTGTAACATTGGTTGATATGTTCATTCGGCTATGGTCCCATTGTTTCACATACTATCTTTGCAGTCGCGAACAGACTTGTGAAGGGTCAGTGGAACGTAGTACTCGAGTAACGGTGGACCCTCATGCAACACTGTACCGAGCTTCACCGACGGGCGGGGCGTCCCATTTGTGAGTGAAGGCAGTTGCCATTTTCACACACAGCCGCACTAGATGGATTAATTTGTGATTTCAAGCGGCCACAGATGCCTTTTCGACGTGATGTTGCAAATGAGGAATTCGAAGGGCGGCGCTTTCGGTTTTCAGCTAGCGGCGAGGAGATGCCCACAGGTCTGACTGCAAATATAACGTTCTATTGTTCAATGTCCTTGGGACAGGGGCCATGGCGAGGATGCAATGATTGATATGAATAGTTTGGGATGCGCAATAGCGACGTGGGCGATGAGGCCGGACGTTCCCAAATACATGTTACTTCACAACACTGGAATTACGGGCTGGGGCACAGTGGATTTTGCAGGCTGCATAACGCACAGACTCAATGGAAATTTCACATGTTATGTGAGTATGGAAACAGGCGTTTTCATTACGGGATGAGGGAATGATGTATGGATGCATGGACAGATGATTTGATACAGAGTTTGCCATGTACAGGGCTTCTTGGAATCTATCCGCCTCCCCTGCGCTATGTGATGCAGGGCTGCCATAGTGGGACCATCGTCTATCTGGCCTTGTTGAGCCCTCCCTGTCTCGACGCGCCTTCAGACACTTGTGTCTATGCACGTTACCAATCCCATCAGATGGATTCTGTTTTAACAGACGCATGCACAGGTACACTCGTTTGTGATAGTGTTTTCACCTCGATATAGATAGTTATGATTCGCAAGTGGTTTTTGGGTGGTGATGATCCTTTGGAGTGGGCTAGCATGCATATGGCTGTGGATTTGGTGTGATCATTGAAGTGAGTAATTCAAATGTAGTTCTGATGGCCATACTATTCTTTTTCATTTCATTTGGTTGACAGGTATCTCCTCCCCTTTTGCCACTGCCATCTGTATGCCACTCCTGCAGATGGATTTTACTCCCGACACCTGCTGCTTCGTGTTAATCAGTGGAGCAGCATTACGATCTTATGGGACGATCGCCAATGGGCCACATGCCCTTACGCAGTACTAGTGGCTAGGAGCAACATTTCGGCCTTTCAGCTGGACTAGTGCCTCCCTATTGGGACGGCCCTGCGGTTCTAGGCGCTTCCATGTTGCCTTTTCGTACGGGAATGTAGCCCCTGTGTACCATGAAGGAACAGGGCGTCACACAAGAAGTAGCTGGTCATTTATTGCGGATGCAGCCCACAATAATGAAATATATTTTGGAGTTCATGGCCTAATGGCTGTATGGGCTTGGAGAATTTGTTGTGCATTAAATTTCTATTCTGATATGAACCGTGTAGCGTTCTTCTTTGCAAGTGATGTGGCATATTCCTATTTGGGGAGCGATGTATTGTGAGGAGATCTGCATTGGGTTCCAGCTTCGGGGTATAGTTGCGTGGTACTGTGCTGGGCGCGTTTGCCTACGAAGCCCAGTGAGGTCAGGGATGAGGGCTGCCATTATGACTGTTTTGATGATGTCATGCTCAGGGGCCGGGGATTAGCTTTTGTGTAACAGATGCCGGTCAGCCAGTTGGATAGGTGGAATGATGTGATTATCGGAATATTGCTGGTCACAGGTGCCTGTGTTTGCGTGCGTTTCTTGGTGGGAGACTGAGGTCATGTCCATTTGTATGGCTTCTGTATTCGTGCCATCTGTGCCCTGCAGCTCCCATTGGGCCCTCTTGAGATTCATTTGTTCGTTGGCAGGCATGGATGACTAGTACATTTCACTGGTTGCATTGTGTGACTTCATTGCACCTACGGGGGGTTGTACAATGTGGCCAGGGAGCGGTGTACAAGCACTCAGTAGGGCCGTTTACGGTTGGTTCGCGATGCCGTACTTCTCACCATGGCGGAATGGTACTTTCCGCCGTGCTTGATGGCGTTAGGTGCATGTCCGCTAGGGTCGGAATTCGCGTACCGTTGCGCCATGGTGCTAATTACGGTTTGGCATGGCGCGCGCGCGCGTACTTGGTGCAGTTAGCGTTGGCGTTCACTACGGTGTCGCTAATGGCATCGTACTTTGCGGTGACGGGTCATGATCGCACCGAGCGCTATTCGATGGCGGTATTGCATTTCCGCCATCGTTTTTCGATTTCCGCCAGGGTCGTAATGAGGCCCTATGTCAATTAAAAAAAATCATCAAAGTTCCAACAAATTAAATGAAACGCAGACTTCACAACTTTAGATGAGTAAAATGAAATGTCAGGTGCTGGTGCTGCTGTCACAGGCCTCCATTTTTCACTTTCACAGCTGCCCGAACATGCCTTCCCAGGCAGGCCAGTAGGTCTGGCTCACGGCACAAGGGGACTGTTTTGTGGTCCCTCCTGCCATTCTCTCCATTTTTGCAACCAGCTTTTCTCTCATGGCCTCCCTTACTTGAAGATAATATCTCGTCCACGCACTCCGGCATAGATATGTCCTCCCCGCATGCATTCCAGCAAAGATATTTCCTCCCCACACTCCAGCATAGATATGTCCTACCAACACTCCAGCATAGATATGTCCTCCCTGCACTCCAGCATAGATATGCCATCCCTGCACTCTAGCATAGATATGTCTTCCCCACACTCCAGCATAGATATGCCCTCCCCTCACTCCAGCATAGATATGTCTTCCCCGCACTCCAGCATAGATATGCCCTCCCCGCACTCCATCATAGATACTCCCTCCCTGCACTCCAGCAAAGATGTCCTCCCCACACTCCAGCATAGATATGTCCTCCCTGCACTCCAGCATAGATATTATCTTCCCACACTCCAGAATTGATATGTCTTCCCCGCACTACAGCATAGATATGCCCTCCCCGCACTCCATCATAGATACGTCCTCCCTGCACTCCAGCAAAGATATGTCCTCCCCACACGCCAGCATAGATACGTCCTCCCCACACTCCAGCAAAGATATGTCCTCCCCACACTCCAGCATAGATATGTCCTACCCGCACTCTAGCATAGATATGTCCTCCCCGCACTCTAGCATAGCTATGTCCTCCCTACAGACATTCCAGCATAAATGTTTTCCCTGCACTCACTTCAACATAGATATGTCCTCCCACACTCAAGCATAAATATGTCCTCCCCGCATGCACTCCAGCATAGATACTTCCTCCCTGCACTCCAGCATAGATACGTCCTCCCCACACTCCAGCATAGATATGTCATCCCTGCACTTCAGCAGAGATATGCCCTTCCCAAACTCCAGCACAGATATGTCCTCCCTGCACTCCAGCATAGATATGTCCTTCCCGAACTCCAGCATAGATATGTCCTCCCCACACTCCAGCATAGATATGTCCTACCCGCACTCCAGCATAGATATGTCCTACCCTCACTCCAGCAGAGATATGCCCTTCCCATACTCCAGCATAGATATGTTATACCCTCACACCAGCATGCCCTCCCCATACTCCAGCATAGATATGTCCTACCCGCACTCCAGCATAGATATGTCCTCCCCACACACACTCCAGCATAGATATGTCCTACCGCACTCAAGCACACATATGTCCTGCCTGCACACACTCCAGCATAGATACGGCCTCCCTGCACTCCAGTATAGATATGTCCTCCCCACACTCCAGCATAGATATGCCTTACCCATACTCCAGCATAGATATGTCCTTCCCGAACTGCAGCATAGACATGACCGCCCTGCACGCCAGCATAGATATATCCTTCCCGAACTCCAGCATAGATATGTTCTCCATACACTCCAGCATAGATATGTCCAACCCGCACTCCAGCATAGATATGTCCTACCCTCACTCCAGCAGAGATATGCCCTCCCCATACTCCAGCATAGATATGTCCTACCCCCACTCCAGCATACATATGCCCTTCCCATACTCCAGCATAGATATCTCCTACCCGCACTGAACATAGATATGTCCTCCCTGCACTCCAGCAGAGATATGCCCTCCCATACTCCAGCATAGATATGCCCTCCCCATACTCCAGCATAGATATATCCTACCCTCACTCCAGCATAGATATGCCCTCCCCATACTCCAGCATAGACATGTCCTACCCTCACTCCAGCATAGATATGCCCTGCCCATACTCCAGCATAGATATGTCCTCCCTGCACTCCAGCAGTGATATGCCCTCTCCATACTCCAGCATAGATATGTCCTACCCTCACTCCATCATAGATATGCCCTCCTCATACTCCAGCATAGATATGTCCCACCCACACTCCAGAATAGATATGTCCACACACACATTCCAAAATAGATGTATCCTCCCTGCACTCCAGCATAGATATGTCCTACCCGCACTCCAACATAGATATGTCATCCCTGCACTCCAGCAGAGATATGCCCTCCCCATACTCCAGCATAGATATGTCCTAACCTCACTCGAGCATAGATATGCCCTCCCCGTACTCCAGCATAGATATGTCCTACCCCCACTCCAGCATACATATGCCCTTCCCATACTCCAGCATAGATATCTCCTACCCGCACTGAACATAGATATGTCCTCCCTGCACTCCAGCAGAGATATGCCCTCCCATACTCCAGCATAGATATGCCCTCCCCATACTCCAGCATAGATATATCCTACCCTCACTCCAGCATAGATATCCCTCCCCATACTCCAGCATAGACATGTCCTACCCTCACTCCAGCATAGATATGCCCTGCCCATACTCCAGCATAGATATGTCCTCCCTGCACTCCAGCAGTGATATGCCCTCTCCATACTCCAGCATAGATATGTCCTACCCTCACTCCATCATAGATAGGCCCTCCTCATACTCCAGCATAGATATGTCCTACCCACACTCCAGAATAGATATGTCCACACACACATTCCAAAATAGATGTATCCTCCCTGCACTCCAGCATAGATATGTCCTACCCGCACTCCAACATAGATATGTCATCCCTGCACTCCAGCAGAGATATGCCCTCCCCATACTCCAGCATAGATATGTCCTAACCTCACTCGAGCATAGATATGCCCTGCCCGTACTCCAGCTTAGATATGTCCTACCCGCACTCCAGCATAGATATGTCCTACTCTCACTCCAGCAGATATATGCCCTCCCCATACTCCAGCATAGATATGTCCTACGCTCACTCCAGCATAGATATGTACTACTCGCACTCCAGCATAGATATGTCCTCCTCACACTCACTCCAACATAGATATATCCTCCCACACTATTGCATGGATATGTCCTACCCGCACTCCATCATAGATATGTCCTACCCGCACTCCAGCATAGACATGTCCTCCCCACACACACTCCAGCATAGACTTATCCTCCCTGCACTCCAGCATAGATATGTCCTACCCGCACTCCAGCATAGATATGTCCTCCTCACACTCACTCCAACATAGATATATCCTCCCACACTATTGCATGGATATGTCCTACCCGCACTCCATCATAGATATGTCCTACCCGCACTCCAGCATAGACAGGTCCTCCCCACACACACTTCAGCATAGATATGTTCTCCCTGCACTCACTCCAACATAGATATGCCCTCACCACACTCCAGCATAGATATATCCTCCCTGCACTCCAGCAGAGATATGCCCTCCCCATACTCCAACATAATGTCCTACCCTCACTCCAGCATAGATATGTCCTCCCCATACTCCAGCATAGATATGTCCTCCCCACACACACTCCAGCATGGATGTATCCTCTCTGCACTGCAGCACAGACACGTCCTACCCATACTCCAGCATAGATATGTCCTCTCTGCACTCCAGCAGAGATATGCCCTCCCCATACTCCAGAATAGATATGTCCTCCCCCCACACACTCCAGCATAGTTGTATCCTCCCTGCACTCCAGCATAGATATGTCCTACCCGCACTCCAGCATAGATATGTCCTCCCTGCACTCCAGCAGAGATATGCCTCCCCATACTCCAGCATAGATATGTCCTAACCTCACTCCATCAGAGATATGCCCTCCCCTTACTCCAGCATAAATATGTCCTACCCTCACTCCAGCAGAGATATGCCCTCACCATACTCCAGCATAGATATGTCCTACCCCCACTCCAGCATACATATGTCCTTCCCATACTCCAGCATAGATATCTCCTACCTGCACTGAACATAGATATGTCCTCCCTGCACTCCAGCAGAGATATGCCCTCCCATACTCCAGCATAGATATGCCCTCCCCATACTCCAGCATAGGTATATCCTACCCTCACTCCAGCATAGATCTGCCCTCCCCATACTCCGGCATAGATATGTCCTACCCTCACTCCAGCATAGATATGCCCTCCCCATACTCCAGCATAGATATGTCCTCCCTGCACTCCATCAGAAATATGCCCTCTCCATACTCCAGCATAGATATGTCCTACCCTCACTCCATCATAGATATGCCCTCCTCATACTCCAGCATAGATATGTCCTACCCACACTCCAGAATAGATATGTCCACACACAAACTCCAAAATAGATGTATCCTCCCTTCACTCCAACATAGATATGTCCTACCCGCACTCCAACATAGATATGTCCTCCCTGCACCCCAGCAGAGATATGCCCTCCCCATATTCCAGCATAGATATGTCCTAACCTCACTCGAGCATAGATATGCCCTCCCCGTACTCCAGCTTAGATATGTCCTACCCGCACTCCAGCATAGATATGTCCTACTCTCACTCCAGCAGAGATATGCCCTCCCCATACTCCAGCATAGATATGTCCTACCCTCACTCCAGCATAGATATGTACTACTCGCACTCCAGCATAGATATGTCCTCCTCACACTCACTCCAACATAGATATATCCTCCCACACTATTGCATGGATATGTCCTACCCGCACTCCATCATAGATATGTCCTACCCGCACTCCAGCATAGACATGTCCTCCCCACACACACTCCAGCATAGATATGTTCTCCCTGCACTCACTCCAACATAGATATGCCCTCCCCACACTCCATCATAGATATCTCCTCCCTGCACTCCAGCAGAGATATGCCCTCCCCATACTCCAACATATATGTCCTACCCTCACTCCAGCATAGATATGTCCTCCCCATACTCCAGCATAGATATGTCCTCCCCATACTCCAGCATGGATATATCCTACCCTCACTCCAGCATAGATATGCCCTCCCCATACTCCAGCATAGATATGTCCTACCCTCACTCCAGCATAGATATGCCCTCCCCATACTCCAGCATAGATATGTCCTCCCTGCACTCCAGCAGAGATATGCCCTCTCCATACTCCAGCATAGATATGTCCTACCCTCACTCCATCATAGATATGCCCTCCCTGTACTCCAGCTTAGATATGTCCTACCCGCACTCCAGCATAGATATGTCCTACTCTCACTCCAGAATAGAGATGTCCTACACAAACACAGTCCAGCATAGATGTATCCTCCCTGCACTCCAGCATAGACATGTCCTCCCTGCACTCCAGCAGAGATATGCCCTCCCCATACTCCAGCATAGATATGTCCTACCCTCACTCGAGCATAGATATGCCCTCCCCATACTCCAGCATAAATATGTCCTACCCTCACTCCAGCATAGATATGTCCTACTCTCACTCCAGCAGAGATATGCTCTCCCCATACTCCAGCATAGATATGTCCTACCCTCACTCCAGCATAGACTTATCCTCCCTGCACTCCAGCATAGTTATGTCTTACCCGCACTCCAGCATAGATATGTCCTCCCCACACACACTCCAGCATACACTTATCCTCCCTGCACTCCAGCATAGATATGTCCTACCCGCACTCCTGCATAGATATGTCCTCCTCACACTGACTCCAATATAGATATATCCTCCCACACTATTGCATGGATATGTCCTACCCGCACTCCATCATAGATATGTCCTACCCGCACTCCAGCATAGACATGTCCTCCCCACACACACTCCAGCATAGATATGTTCTCCTTGCACTCACTCCAACATAGATATGCCCTCCCCACACTCCAGCATAGATATCTCCTCCCTGCATCCAGCAGAGATATGCCCTCCCCATACCACAACATGTATGTCCTACCCTCACTCCAGCATAGATATGTCTTCCCCATACTCCAGCATAGATATGTCCTCCCCATACTCCAGCATGGATATATCCTACCCTCACTCCAGCATAGATATGCCCTCCCCATACTCCAGCATAGATATGTCCTCCCTGCACTCCAGCAGAGATATGCCCTCTCCATACTCCAGCATAGATATGTCCTACCCTCACTCCAGCAGAGATATGCCCTCTCCATACTCCAGCATAGATATGTCCTACCCGCACTCCAGAATAGACATGTCATACACAAACACCGTCCAGCATAGATGTATCCTCCCTGCACTCCAGCATAGATATGTCCTACTTGCACTCCAGCATAGACATGTCCTCCCTGCACTCCAGCAGAGATATGCCCTCCCCATACTCCAGCATAGATATGTCCTACCCTCACTCGAGCATAGATATGCCCTCCCCATACTCCAGCATAGATATGTCCTACACTCACTCCAGCATAGATATGTCCTACCCTCACTCCAGCAGAGACATGCCCTCCCCATACTCCAGCATAGATATGTCCTACCCTCACTCCAGCATAGATATGGCCTCCCCATACTCCAGCATAGATATGTACTACCCGCACTCCAGCATAGATATGTCCTCCCACACACACTCCAGCATAGACTTATCCTCCCTGCACTCCAGCATAGATATGTCCTACCCACACTCCAGCATAGATATGTCTTCCTCACACTCACTCCAACATAGATATATCCTCCCCACACTATTGCATGGATATGTCCTATCGGTACTCCATCATAGATATGTCCAACCCACACTCCAGCATAGACATGTCCTCCCCACACACACTCCAGCATAGATATGTTCTCCCAGCACTCACTCCAACATAGATATGACCTCCCCACACTCCAGCATAGATATATCCTCCATGCACTCCAGCAGAGATATGCCCTGCCCATACTCCAGCATATATGTCCTACCCTCTCTCCCGCATAGATATGTCCTCCCCATACTCCAGCATAGATATGTCCTCCCCACACGCACTCCAGCATGGATGTATCCTCTCTGCACTGCAGCATAGATACGTCGTACCCGCACTCCAGCATAGATATGTCCTCCCTGCACTCTAGCAGAGATATGCCCTCCCCATACTCCAGCATAGATATGTCCTACCCTAACTCCAGTATAGATATGCCCTCCCCATACTCCAGCATAGATATGTCCTACCCTAACTCCAGCATATATATGCCTTCCCCGCATTCCAGCATAGATATGTCCTACCCGCACTCCAGCATAGATATGTCCTACTGTCACTCCAGCAGAGCTATGCCCTCCCCATACTCCAGCATAAATATGTCCTGCCCTCACTCCAGCAGAGCTATGCCCTCCCCATACTCCAGCATAGATATGTCCTGCCATCACTCCAGGATAGATATGCCTTCCCCATACTCCAGCATAGATATCTCCTACCTGCACTCCAGCATAGATATGTCCTACCCTCACTCCAGCATAGATATGGCCTCCCCATACTCCAGCATAGATATGTCCTACCTTCACTCCAGCATAGATATGCCCTACCCTCAATCCAGCATAGATATGCCCTCCCCATACTCCAGCACAGATATGTCCTACCTGCACTCCAGCGGAGATATGCCCTCCCCATACTCAAGCATAGATATGTCCTACCCTCACTCGAGCACAGATATGCCCTCCCCATACTCCAGAATAGATATGTCCTCCCCCACACACTCCAGCATAGTTGTATCCTCCCTGCACTCCAGCATAGATATGTCCTACCCACATTCCAGCATAGATATGTCCTCCCTACACTCCAGCAGAGATATGCATCCCCATACACCAGCATAGATATGTCCTACCCTCACTCCATCAGACACATGCCCTCCCCTTACTCCAGCATAGATATGTCCTACCCTCACTGCAGCATAGATATGCCCTCTCCATACTCCAGCATAGATATGTCCTACCTGCACTCCAGCATACACACGCACACTTCAAAATAGATGTATCCTCCCTGCACTCCAGCATAGATCTGTCCTACCCGCACTCCAACATAGATATGTCCTCCCTGCACTCCAGCAGAGATATGCCATCCCCATAATCCAGCATAGATATGTAATACCCTCACTCGAGCATAGATATGCCCTCCCCGTACTCCAGCTTAGATATGTCCTACCCGCACTCCAGCATAGATATGTCCTACTCTCACTCCAGCAGAGATATGCCCTCCCAATACTCAGCATAGATATGTCCTACCCTCAATCCAGCATAGATATGTACTATGTGCACTCCAGCATAGATATGTCCTCCCCACACACACTCCAGCATAGACTTATCCTCCCTGCACTCCAGCATAGATATTTCCTACCCGCACTCCAGCATAGATATGATCTCCTCACACTCACTCCAACATTGATATATCCTCCCATAATATTGCATGGATATGTCCTACCCGCACTCCAGCTTAGATATGTCCTACCCGCACTCCAGCATAGATATGTCCTATTCTCACTCCAGCAGAGATATGCCCTCCCCATACTCCAGCATAGATATGTCCTACCCTCACTCCAGCATAGATATTTCCTACCCGCACTCCAGCATAGATATGATCTCCTCACACTCACTCCAACATCGATATATCCTCCCACACTATTGCATGGATATGTCCTACCCGCACTCCATCATAGATATGTCCTACCTGCACTCCAGCATAGACATGTCCTCCCCACACACACTCCAGCATAGATATGTTCTCCCTGCACTCACTCCAATATAGATATGCCCTCCCCACACTCCAGCATAGATATAACCTCCCTGCACTCCAGCAGAGATATGCCCTCCCCATACTCCAGCATATATGTCCTACCCTCACTCCAGCATAGATATGCCCTCCCCATACTCCAGTATAGACATGTCCTCCCCACACACACTCCAGCATGGATTTATCCTCTCTGCACTGCAGCAATAATTTGTCCTACCTGCACATCAGCATAGATATGTCCTCCCTGCACTCCAGCAGAGCTATGCCCTCCCCCTACTCCAGCATAGATATATCCTGCCCTCACTCCAGCATAGATATGCCCTCCCCTTACTCCACCACAGATATGTCCTACCCTCACTCCAGCATACATATGCCCTCCCCATACTCCACCAGAGATATGTCCTACCCTCACTCCAGCATACATATGCCATCCTCATACTCCAGCATAGATATGTCCTACTCTAACTCCAGCATATATATGCCTTCCCTGCATTTCAGCATAGATATGTCCTACCCGCACTCCAGCATAGATATGTCCTACCCTCACTCCAGCAGATCTATGCCCTCCCCCTACTCCAGCATAGATATATCCTGCCCTCATTCCAGCATAGATATGCCCTCCCCATACTCCACCATAGATATGTCCTACCCTCACTCCAGCATACATATGCCCTTCCATACTCCAGCATAGATATCTCCTACCCACACTCCAGCATAGATATGTCCTACCCTCACTCCACTCCAGCATAGATATGTCCTCCCTGCACTCCAGCAGAGATATGCCTCCACATACTCCAGCATAGATATGTCCTACCCTCACTCCATCAGAGATATGCCCTCCCCATACTCCAGCACAGATATGTCCTACCCTCACTGCAGCATAGATATGCCCTCTCCATACTCCAGCATAGATATGTCCTACCCGCACTGCAGCATAGATATGTCCTACTCTCACTCCAGTAGAGATATGCCCTCCCCATACTTCAGCATAGATATGTCCTACCCTCCCTCCAGCATAGATATGCCCTCCCCACACACACTGCAGCATAGATATGTCCTACCCTCACTCCAGCAGATCTATGCCCTCCCCCTACTCCAGCATAGATACATCCTGCCCTCACTCCAGCATAGATATGCCCTCCCCATACTCCACCATAGATATGTCCTACCCTCACTCCAGCATACATATGCCCTTCCATACTCCAGCATAGATATCTCCTACCCACACTCCAGCATAGATATGTCCTACCCTCACTCCAGCATAGATATGCCCTCCCCATACTCCAGCATAGATATGTCCTACCCTCACTCCAGCATAGATATGCCCTCCCCATACTCCAGCATAGATATGTCCTACCTGCACTCCAGCAGAGATATGCCCTCCCCATACTCAAGCATAGATATGTCCTACCCTCCTTCCAGCACAGATATGCCCTCCCCATACTCCAGAATAGATATGTCCTCCCCACACACACTCCAGCATAGTTGTATCCTCCCTGCACTCCAGCATAGATATGTCCTACCCTCACTCCAGCATAGATATGCCCTCCCCATACTCCAGCATAGATATGTCCTACCTGCACTCCAGCAGAGATATGCCCTCCACATACTCAAACATAGATATGTCCTACCCTCACTCCAGCATAGATATGCCCTCCCCATACTCCAGCATAGATATGTCCTCCCTGCACTCCAGCAGAGATATGCCTCCCCATTCTCCAGCATAGATATGTCCTACCCTCACTCCATCAGAGATATGCCCTCCCCATACTCCAGCATAGATATGTCCTACCCTCACTGCAGCATAGATATGCCCTCTCCATACTGCAGCATAGATATGTCCTACCTGCACTCCAGCATAGATATGTCCTACTCTCACTCCAGTAGAGATATGACCTCCCGATACTTAAGCATAGATATGTCCTACCCTCACTCCAGCATAGATATGCCCTCCCCACACACACTGCAGCATAGATATGTCCTACCCCGACCCAACATACGTATGCCCTTCCCATACTCCAGCATAGATATCCCCTACCGGCACTGAACATAGATATGTCCTCCATGCACTCCAGCAGAGATATGCCCTCCCATACTCCAGCAGATATATGCCCTCCCATACTCCAGCATAGATATACCCTCCCCATGCTCCAGCATAGATATATCCTACCCTCACTCCAGCATAGATATGCCCTCCCCATACTCCAGCATAGATATGTCCTACCCTCACTCCAGCATAGATATGCCCTCCCCATGCTCCAGCATAGATATGTCCTCCCTGCACTCCAGCAGAGATATGCCCTCCCCATACTCCAGCATAGATATGTCCTACCCTCACTCCAGCATAGATATGCCCTCCTCATACTCCAGCATAGACATTTCCTACCCACACTCCAGAATAGACATGTCCTACACACACACACACTCCAGCATAGATGTATCCTCACCACACACACACTCCAGCATGGATGTAACCTCCCTGCACTGCAGCATAGATACGTCCTACCCGCACTCCAGCATAGATATGTCCTGCCCTCACCCCAGCATAGATATGCCCTCCCCATGTTCCAGCATAGATATGTCCTACCCTCACTCCAGCATATATATGTCCTCCCGCACCCAAGCACAGATATGTCCTGCTTGCACACACTCCAGCATAGAGACGTCCTCCCTGCACTCCAGTATAGATATGTCCTCCCCACACTCCAGCATACATATGCCTTACCCATACTCCAGCATAGATATGTCCTTCGCGAACTGCAGCATAGATATGACCGCCCTGCACGCCAGCATAGATATGTCCTTCCAGTACTCCAGCATAGATATGTACTCCCTACACTCCAGCATAGATATGTCATACCCGCACTCCAGCATAGATATGTCCTACCCTCACTCCAGCAGAGATACACCCTCCCCATACTCCAGCATAGATATGTCCTACCCCCACTCCAGCATACATTTGCCCTTCCCATACTCCAGCATAGATATCTCCTACCCACACTGAACATAGATATGTCCTCCCTGCACTCCAGCAGATATATGCCCTCCCATACTCCAGCATAGATATGCCATCCCCATACTCCAGCATAGATATATCCTACCCTCACTCCAGCATAGATATGCCCTCCCCATTCTCCAGCATAGATATGTCCTACCTTCACTCCAGCATAGATATGTCCTACCCTCACTCCAGAATAGATATGCCCTCCCCATACTCCAGCATAGATATGTCCTCCCTGCACTCCATCAGAGATGTACCCTCTCCATACTCCAGCATAGATATGTCCTACCCGCACTCCAGCATAGATATGTCCTACCCTCACTCCATCATAGATATGCCCTCCTCAGACTCCAGCATAGATATGTCCTACCCACACTCCAGAATAGATATGTCCTACACACGCACACTTCAAAATAGATGTATCCTCCCCGCACTCCAGCATAGATCTGTCCTACCCGCACTCCAACATAGATATGTCCTCCCTGCCCTCCAGCAGAGATATGCCATCCCCATACTCCAGCATAGATATGTCCTACCCGCACTCCAGCATAGATATGTCCTACTCTCACTCCAGCAGAGATATGCCCTCCCCATATTCCAGCATAGATATGTCCTGCCCTCAATCCAGCATAGATATGTACTATGCGCACTCCAGCATAGATATGTCCTCCCCACACACACTCCAGCATAGACTTATCCTCCCTGCACTCCAGCATAGATATTTCCTACCCGCACTCCAGCATAGATATGATCTCCTCACACTCACTCCAACATCGATATATCTTCCCACACTATTGCATGGATATGTCCTACCCGCACTCCATCATAGATATGTCCTACGTGCACTCCAGCATAGACATGTCCTCCCCACACACACTCCAGCATAGATATGTTCTCCCTGCACTCACTCCAATATAGATATGCCCTCCCCACACTCCAGCATAGATATAACCTCCCTGCACTCCAGCAGAGATATGCCCTCCTCATACTCCAGCATTTATGTCCTACCCTCACTCCAGCATAGATATACCCTCCCCATACTCCAGCATAGACATGTCCTCCCCACACACACTCCAGCATGGATGTATCCTCGCTGCACTGCAGCAATAATTCGTCCCACCTGCACATCAGCATAGATATGTCCTCCCTGCACTCCAGCAGAGCTATGCCCTCCCCCTACTCCAGCATAGATATATCATGCCCTCACTCCAGCATAGATATGCCCTCCCCTTACTCCACCATAGATATGTCCTACCCTCACTCCAGCATACATATGCCCTCCCCATACTCCACCGTAGATATGTCCTACCCTCACTCCAGCATACATATGCCATCCCCATACTCCAGCATAGATATATCCTACTCTAACTCCAGCCTATATATGCCTTCCCTGCATTTCAGCATAGATATGTCCTACCGCACTCCAGCATAGATATGTCCTACCCTCACTCCAGCAGATCTATGCCCTCCCCCTACTCCAGCATAGATATATCCTGCCCTCACTCCAGCATAGATATGCCCTCCCCATACTCCACCATAGATATGTCCTACCCTCACTCCAGCATACATATGCCCTTCCATACTCCAGCATAGATATCTCCTACCCACACTCCAGCATAGATATGTCCTACCCTCACTCCAGCATAGATATGTCCTCCCTGCACTCCAGCAGAGATATGCCTCCCCATACTCCAGCATAGATATGTCCTACCCTCACTCAATCAGAGATATGCCCTCCCCATACTCCAGCATAGATATGTCCTACCCTCACTGCAGCATAGATATGCCCTCTCCATACTCCAGCATAGATATGTCCTACCCGCACTGCAGCATAGATATGTCCTACTCTCACTCCATTAGAGATATGCCCTCCCCCTACTTCAGCATAGATATGTCCTACCCTCCCTCCAGCATAGATATGCCCTCCCCACACACACTGCAGCATAGATATGTCCTACCCTCACTCCAGCAGATCTATGCCCTCCCCCTACTCCAGCATAGATACATCCTGCCCTCACTCCAGCATAGATATGCCCTCCCCATACTCCACTATAGATATGGCCTACCCTCACTCCAGCATACATATGCCCTTCCATACTCCAGCATAGATATCTCCTACCCACACTCCAGCATAGATATGTCCTACCCTCACTCCAGCATAGATATGTCCTCCCTGCACTCCAGCAGAGATATGCCTCCCCATACTCCAGCATAGATATGTCCTACCCTCAATCCATCAGAGCTATGCCCTCCCCATACTCCAGCATAGATATGTCCTACCCTCACTGCAGCATAGATATGCCCTCTCCATACTCCAGCATAGATATGTCCTACCCGCACTGCAGCATAGATATGTCCTACTCTCACTCCAGTAGAGATATGCCCTCCCCATACTTCAGCATAGATATGTCCTACCCTCCCTCCAGCATAGATATGCCCTCCCCACACACACTGCAGCATATATATGTCCTACCCTCACTCCAGCAGATCTATGCCCTCCCCCTACTCCAGCATAGATACATCCTGCCCTCACTCCAGCATAGATATGCCCTCCCCATACTCCGCCATAGATATGTCCTACCCTCACTCCAGCATACATATGCCCTTCCATACTCCAGCATAGATATCTCCTACCCTCACTCCAGCATAGATATGTCCTCCCTGCACTCCAGCAGAGATATGCCTCCCCATACTCCAGCATAGATATGTCCTACCCTCAATCCATCAGAGATATGCCCTCCCCATACTCCAGCATAGATATGTCCTACCCGCACTGCAGCATAGATATGTCCTACTCTCACTCCAGTAGAGATATGCCCTCCCCATACTTCAGCATAGATATGTCCTACCCTCCCTCCAGCATAGATATGCCCTCCCCACACACACTGCAGCATAGATATGTCCTACCCTCACTCCAGCAGATCTATGCCCTCCCCCTACTCCAGCATAGATACATCCTGCCCTCACTCCAGCATAGATATGCCCTCCCCATACTCCGCCATAGATATGTCCTACCCTCACTCCAGCATACATATGCCCTTCCATACTCCAGCATAGAAATCTCCTACCCACACTCCAGCATAGATATGTCCTACCCTCACTCCAGCATAGATATGTCCTCCCTGCACTCCAGCAGAGATATGCCTCCCCATACTCCAGCATAGATATGTCCTACCCTCACTCCATCAGAGATATGCCCTCTCCATACGCCAGCATAGATATTGCCTACCCGCACTGCAGCATAGATATGTCCTACTCTCACTCCAGTAGAGATATGCCCTCCCCATACTTCAGCATAGATATGTCCTACCCTCCCTCCAGCATAGATATGCCCTCCCCACACACACTGCAGCATAGATATATCCTACCATCACTCCAGCAGATCTATGCCCTCCCCCTACTCCAGCATAGATACATCCTTCCCTCACTCCAGCATAGATATGCCCTCCCCATACTCCACCATAGATATGTCCTACGCTCACTCCAGCATACATATGCCCTTCCATACTGCAGCATAGATATCTCCTACCCACACTCCAGCATAGATATGTCCTACCCTCACTCCAGCATAGATATGCCCTCCCCATACTCCAGCATAGATATGTCCTACCCTCACTCCAGCATAGATATGCCCTCCCCATACTCCAGCATAGATATGTCCTACCTGCACTCCAGCGGAGATATGCCCTCCCCATACTCAAGCATAGATATGTCCTACCCTCACTCCAGCACAGATATGCCCTCCCCATACTCCAGAATAGATATGTGCTCCCCACACACACTCCAGCATAGTTGTATCCTCCCTGCACTCCAGCATAAATATGTCCTACCCACATTCCAGCATAGATATGTCCTCCCTGCACTCCAGCAGAGATATGCCTCCCCATACTCCAGCATAGATATGTCCTACCCTCACTCCATCAGAGATATGCCCTCCCCATACTCCAGCATAGATATGTCCTACCCTCACTGCAGCATAGATATGCCCTCTCCGTACTCCAGCATAGATATGTCCTACCCGCACTGCAGCATAGATATGTCCTACTCTCACTCCAGTAGAGATATGCCCTCCCCATACTTCAGCATAGATATGTCCTACCCTCCCTCCAGCATAGATATGCCCCCCCACACACACTGCAGCATAGATATGTCCTACCCCCACTCCAGCATACATATGCCCTTCCCATACTCCAGCATAGATATCTCCTACCAGCACTGAACATAGATATATCCTCCCTGCGCTCCAGCAGAGATATGACCTCCCATATTCCAGCAGAGGTATGCCCTCTCCATACTCCAGCATAGATATGCCCTACCCTCACCCCAGCGTAGATATGCCCTCCTCATACTCCAGCATAGATATGTCCTCCCGCACTCAAGCACAGATATGTCCTGCCTGCACACAGTCCAGCATAGATACGTCCTCCCTGCACTCCAGTATAGATATGTCCTCCCCACACTCCAGCATAGATATGCCTTACACATACTCCAGCATAGATATGTCCTTCCCGAACTCCAGCACAGATATGTCCTCCGTACACTCCAGCATAGATATGTCCAACCCGCACTCCAGCAGAGATATGCCCTCCCCATACTCCTGCATAGATATGTCCTACCCCCACTCCAGCATACATATGCCCTTCCCATACTCCAGCATAGATATGTTGTACCCTCACAACAGCATAGACATGCCCTCCCCATACTCCAGCATAGATATGTCCTACCCGCACTCCAGCATAGGTATGTCCTCCCCACACAAACTCCAGCATAGATATGTCCTCCCGCACTCAAGCACAGATATGTCCTGCCTGCACACACTCCAGCATAGATACGTCCTCCCTGCACTCCAGTATAGATATGTCCTCCACACACTCCAGCATAGATATGCCTTACCCATACTCCAGCATAGATATGTCCTTCCCGAACTGCAGCATAGATATGACCGCCCTGCACGCCAGCATAGATATGTCCTTCCCGAACTCCAGCATAGATATGTCCTCCCTACACTCCAGCATAGATATGTCCAACCTGCACTCCAGCATAAATATGTCCTACCCTCACTCCAGCAGAGATATGCCCTCCCCATACTCCAGCATAGATATGTCCTACCCACACTCCAGCATAGATATGTCCTACCCTCACTCCAGCATAGATATGCCCTCCCCATACTCCAGCATAGATATGTCCTACCCTCACTCCAGCATAGATATGCCCTCCCCATACTCCAGCATAGATATGTCCTACCTGCACTCCAGCGGAGATATGCCCTCCCGATACTCAAGCATAGATATGTCCTACCCTCACTCCAGCACAGATATGCCCTCCCCATACTCCAGAATAGATATGTGCTCCCCACACACACTCCAGCATAGTTGTATCCTCCCTGCACTCCAGCATAGATATGTCCTACCCACATTCCAGCATAGATATGTCCTCCCTGCACTCCAGCAGAGATATGCCTCCCCATACTCCAGCATAGATATGTCCTACCCTCACTCCATCAGAGATATGCCCTTTCCATATTCCAGCATAGATATGTCCTACCCTCACTGCAGCATAGATATGCCCTCTCCATACTCCAGCATAGATATGTCCTACCTGCACTGCAGCATAGATATGTCCTACCCTCCCTCCAGCATAGATATGCCCCCCCACACACACTGCAGCATAGATATGTCCTACCCCCACTCCAGCATACATATGCCCTTCCCATACTCCAGCATAGATATCTCCTACCAGCACTGAACATAGATATATCCTCCCTGCACTCCAGCAGAGATATGACCTCCCATATTCCAGCAGAGGTATGCCCTCCCCATACTCCAGCATAGATATGCCCTACCCTCACCCCAGCATAGATATGCCCTCCTCATACTCCAGCATAGATATGTCCTCCCGCACTCAAGCACAGATATGTCCTGCCTGCACACAGTCCAGCATAGATACGTCCTCCCTGCACTCCAGTATAGATATGTCCTAACCACACTCCTGCATAGATATGCCTTACACGTACTCCAGCATAGATATGTCCAACCCGCACTCCAGCATAGATATGTCCTACCCTCACTCCAGGAGAGATATGACCTCCCCATACTCCAGCATAGATATGTCCTACCCCCACTCCAGCATACATATGCCCTTCCCATACTCCAGCATAGATATGTTGTACCCTCACAACAGCATAGACATGCCCTCCCCATACTCCAGCATAGATATGTCCTACCCGGACTCCAGCATAGATATGTCCTCCCCACACACACTCCAGCATAGATATTTCCTCCCGCACTCAAGCACAGATATGTCCTGCCTGCACACACTGCAGCATAAATACGTCCTCCCTGCACTCCAGTATAGGTATGTCCTCCACACACTCCAGCATAGATATGCCTTACCCATACTCCAGCATAGATATGTCCTTCCCGAACTGCAGCATAGATATGACCGCCCTGCACGCCAGCATAGATATGTCCTTCCCGAACTCCAGCATAGATATGTCCTCCCTACACTCCAGCATAGATATGTCCAACCTGCACTCCAGCATAAATATGTCCTACCCTCACTCCAGCAGAGATATGCCCTCCCCATACTCCAGCATAGATATGTCCTACCCCCACTCCAGCATACATATTTCCTTCCCATACTCCAGCATAGATATCTCCTACCCGCATTGAACATAGATATGTCCTCCCATACTCCAGCATAGATATGCCCTCCCCATACTCCAGCATAGGTATATCCTACCCTCACTCCAGCATAGATCTGCCCTCCCCATACTCCGGCATAGATATGTCCTACCCTCACTCCAGCATAGATATGCCCTCCCCATACTCCAGCATAGATATGTCCTCCCTGCACTCCAGCAGAAATATGCCCTCTCCATATTCCAGCATAGATATGTCCTACCCTCACTCCATCATAGATATGCCCTCCTCATACTCCAGCATAGATATGTCCTACCCACACTGCAGAATAGATATGTCCACACACACACTCCAAAATAGATGTATCCACCCTGCACTCCAGCATAGATATGTCCTACCCGCACTCCAACATAGATATGTCCTCCCTGCACTCCAGCAGAGATATGCCCTCCCCATATTCCAGCATAACTATGTCCTAACCTCACTCGAGCATAGATATGCCCTCCCCGTACTCCAGCTTAGATATGTCCTACCCGCACTCCAGCATAGATATGTCCTACTCTCACTCCAGCAGAGATATGCCCTCCCCATACTCCAGCATAGATATGTCCTACCCTCACTCCAGCATAGATATGTACTACTCGCACTCCAGAATAGATATGTCCTCCTCACACTCACTCCAACATAGATATATCCTCCCACACTATTGCATGGATATGTCCTACCCGCACTCCATCATAGATATGTCCTACCCGCACTCCAGCATAGACATGTCCTCCCCACACACACTCCAGCATAGATATGTTCTCCCTGCACTCACTCCAACATAGATATGCCCTCCCCACACTCCAGCATAGATATCTCCTCCCTGCACTCCAGCAGAGATATGCCCTCCCCATACTCCAACATATATGTCCTACCCTCACTCCAGCATAGATATGTCCTCCCCATACTCCAGCATAGATATGTCCTCCCCATACTCCAGCTTAGATATTTCCTACCCGCACTCCAGCATAGATATGTCCTACCCGCACTCCAGAATAGAGATGTCCTACACAAACACAGTCCAGCATAAATGTATCCTCCCTGCACTCCAGCCTAAATATGTCCTACCTGCACTTGAGCATAGACATGTCCTCCCTGCACTCCAGCAGAGATATGCCCTCCCCATACTCCAGCATAGATATTCCTACCCTCACTCGAGCATAGATATGCCCTCCCAATACTCCAGCATAGATATGTCCTACCCTCACTCCAGCATAGATATGTCCTACTCTCACTCCAGCAGAGATATGCTCTCCCCATACTCCAGCATAGATATGTCCTACCCTCACTCCAGCATAGATATGCCCTCCCCATACTCCAGCATAGATATGTACTACCCGCACTCCAGCATAGATATGTCCTCCCACACACACTCCAGCATAGACTTATCCTCCCTGCACTCCAGAATAGATATGCCCTACCCGCACTCCAGCATAGATATGTCTTCCTCACACTCACTCCAACATAGATATCTCCTCCCCACACTATTGCATGGATATGTCCTACCGGTACTCAATCATAGATATGCCCTCCCCGTACTCCAGCATAGACATGTCCTCCCCACACACACTCCAGCATAGATATGTTCTCCTTGCACTCACTCCAACATAGATATGCCCTCCCCACACTCGAGCATAGATATCTCCTCCCTGCATCCAGCAGAGATATGCCCTCCCCATACTCCAACACATATGTCCTACCCTCACTCCAGCATAGATATGTCCTCCCCATACTCCAGCATAGATATGTCCTCCCCATACTCCAGCATGGATATATCCTACCCGCACTCCAGCATAGATATGTCCTACTCTCACTCCAGCAGAGACATGCCCTCCCCATACTCCAGCATAGATATGTCCTACCCTCACTACAGCATAGATATGTACTACCCGCACTCCAGCATAGATATGTCCTCCCCACACACACTCCAGCATACACTTATCCTCCCTGCACTCCAGCATAGATATGTCCTACCCGCACTCCTGCATAGATATGTCCTCCTCACACTCACTCCAATATAGATATATCCTCCCACACTATTGCATGGATATGTCCTACCCGCACTCCATCATAGATATGTCCTACCCGCACTCCAGCATAGACATGTCCTCCCCACACACACTCCAGCATAGATGTGTTCTCCTTGCACTCACTCCAACATAGATATGCCCTCCCCACACTCAAGCATAGATATCTCCTCCCTGCATCCAGCAGAGATATGCCCTCCCCATACTCCAACACATATGTCCTACCCTCACTCCAGCATAGATATGTCCTCCCCATACTCCAGCATAGATATACCCTCCCCATGCTCCAGCATAGATATATCCTACCCTCACTCCAGCATAGATATGCCCTCCCCATACTCCAGCATAGATATGTCCTACCCTCACTCCAGCATAGATATGCCCTCCCCATGCTCCAGCATAGATATGTCCTCCCTGCACTCCAGCAGAGATATGCCCTCCCCATACTCCAGCATAGATATGTCCTACCCTCACTCCAGCATAGATATGCCCTCCTCATACTCCAGCATAGACATTTCCTACCCACACTCCAGAATAGACATGTCCTACACACACACACACTCCAGCATAGATGTATCCTCACCACACACACACTCCAGCATGGATGTATCCTCCCTGCACTGCAGCATAGATACGTCCTACCCGCACTCCAGCATAGATATGTCCTGCCCTCACCCCAGCATAGATATGCCCTCCCCATGTTCCAGCATAGATATGTCCTACCCTCACTCCAGCATAGATATGTCCTCCCGCACCCAAGCACAGATATGTCCTGCTTGCACACACTCCAGCATAGAGACGTCCTCCCTGCACTCCAGTATAGATATGTCCTCCCCACACTCCAGCATACATATGCCTTACCCATACTCCAGCATAGATATGTCCTTCGCGAACTGCAGCATAGATATGACCGCCCTGCACGCCAGCATAGATATGTCCTTCCAGTACTCCAGCATAGATATGTACTCCCTACACTCCAGCATAGATATGTCATACCCGCACTCCAGCATAGATATGTCCTACCCTCACTCCAGCAGAGATACACCCTCCCCATACTCCAGCATAGATATGTCCTACCCCCACTCCAGCATACATTTGCCCTTCCCATACTCCAGCATAGATATCTCCTACCCACACTGAACATAGATATGTCCTCCCTGCACTCCAGCAGATATATGCCCTCCCATACTCCAGCATAGATATGCCATCCCCATACTCCAGCATAGATATATCCTACCCTCACTCCAGCATAGATATGCCCTCCCCATTCTCCAGCATAGATATGTCCTACCTTCACTCCAGCATAGATATGTCCTACCCTCACTCCAGAATAGATATGCCCTCCCCATACTCCAGCATAGATATGTCCTCCCTGCACTCCATCAGAGATGTACCCTCTCCATACTCCAGCATAGATATGTCCTACCCGCACTCCAGCATAGATATGTCCTACCCTCACTCCATCATAGATATGCCCTCCTCAGACTCCAGCATAGATATGTCCTACCCACACTCCAGAATAGATATGTCCTACACACGCACACTTCAAAATAGATGTATCCTCCCCGCACTCCAGCATAGATCTGTCCTACCCGCACTCCAACATAGATATGTCCTCCCTGCACTCCAGCAGAGATATGCCATCCCCATACTCCAGCATAGATATGTCCTACCCGCACTCCAGCATAGATATGTCCTACTCTCACTCCAGCAGAGATATGCCCTCCCCATACTCCAGCATAGATATGTCCTGCCCTCAATCCAGCATAGATATGTACTATGTGCACTCCAGCATAGATATGTCCTCCCCACACACACTCCAGCATAGACTTATCCTCCCTGCACTCCAGCATAGATATTTCCTACCCGCACTCCAGCATAGATATGATCTCCTCACACTCACTCCAACATCGATATATCCTCCCCCACTATTGCATGGATATGTCCTACCCGCACTCCATCATAGATATGTCCTACCTGCACTCCAGCATAGACATGTCCTCCCCACACACACTCCAGCATAGATATGTTCTCCCTGCACTCACTCCAATATAGATATGCCCTCCCCACACTCCAGCATAGATATAACCTCCCTGCACTCCAGCAGAGATATGCCCTCCCCATACTCCAGCATTTATGTCCTACCCTCACTCCAGCATAGATATACCCTCCCCATACTCCAGCATAGACATGTCCTCCCCACACACACTCCAGCATGGATGTATCCTCGCTGCACTGCAGCAATAATTCGTCCCACCTGCACATCAGCATAGATATGTCCTCCCTGCACTCCAGCAGAGCTATGCCCTCCCCCTACTCCAGCATAGATATATCATGCCCTCACTCCAGCATAGATATGCCCTCCCCTTACTCCACCATAGATATGTCCTACCCTCACTCCAGCATACATATGCCCTCCCCATACTCCACCGTAGATATGTCCTACCCTCACTCCAGCATACATATGCCATCCACATACTCCAGCATAGATATATCCTACTCTAACTCCAGCCTATATATGCCTTCCCTGCATTTCAGCATAGATATGCCCTACCGCACTCCAGCATAGATATGTCCTACCCTCACTCCAGCAGATCTATGCCCTCCCCCTACTCCAGCATAGATATATCCTGCCCTCACTCCAGCATAGATATGCCCTCCCCATACTCCACCATAGATATGTCCTACCCTCACTCCAGCATACATATGCCCTTCCATACTCCAGCATAGATATCTCCTACCCACACTCCAGCATAGATATGTCCTACCCTCACTCCAGCATAGATATGTCCTCCCTGCACTCCAGCAGAGATATGCCTCCCCATACTCCAGCATAGATATGTCCTACCCTCACTCCATCAGAGATATGCCCTCCCCATACTCCAGCATAGATATGTCCTACCCTCACTGCAGCATAGATATGCCCTCTCCATACTCCAGCATAGATATGTCCTACCCGCACTGCAGCATAGATATGTCCTACTCTCACTCCATTAGAGATATGCCCTCCCCATACTTCAGCATAGATATGTCCTACCCTCCCTCCAGCATAGATATGCCCTCCCCACACACACTGCAGCATAGATATGTCCTACCCTCACTCCAGCAGATCTATGCCCTCCCCCTACTCCAGCATAGATACATCCTGCCTTCACTCCAGCATAGATATGCCCTCCCCATACTCCACTATAGATATGTCCTACCCTCACTCCAGCATACATATGCCCTTCCATACTCCAGCATAGATATCTCCTACCCACACTCCAGCATAGATATGTCCTACCCTCACTCCAGCATAGATATGTCCTCCCTGCACTCCAGCAGAGATATGCCTCCCCATACTCCAGCATAGATATGTCCTACCCTCAATCCATCAGAGCTATGCCCTCCCCATACTCCAGCATAGATATGTCCTACCCTCACTGCAGCATAGATATGCCCTCTCCATACTCCAGCATAGATATGTCCTACCCGCACTGCAGCATAGATATGTCCTACTCTCACTCCAGTAGAGATATGCCCTCCCCATACTTCAGCATAGATATGTCCTACCCTCCCTCCAGCATAGATATGCCCTCCCCACACACACTGCAGCATATATATGTCCTACCCTCACTCCAGCAGATCTATGCCCTCCCCCTACTCCAGCATAGATACATCCTGCCCTCACTCCAGCATAGATATGCCCTCCCCATACTCCGCCATAGATATGTCCTACCCTCACTCCAGCATACATATGCCCTTCCATACTCCAGCATAGATATCTCCTACCCACACTCCAGCATAGATATGTCCTACCCTCACTCCAGCATAGATATGTCCTCCCTGCACTCCAGCAGAGATATGCCTCCCCATACTCCAGCATAGATATGTCCTACCCTCAATCCATCAGAGATATGCCCTCCCCATACTCCAGCATAGATATGTCCTACCCGCACTGCAGCATAGATATGTCCTACTCTCACTCCAGTAGAGATATGCCCTCCCCATACTTCAGCATAGATATGTCCTACCCTCCCTCCAGCATAGATATGCCCTCCCCACACACACTGCAGCATATATATGTCCTACCCTCACTCCAGCAGATCTATGCCCTCCCCCTACTCCAGCATAGATACATCCTGCCCTCACTCCAGCATAGATATGCCCTCCCCATACTCCGCCATAGATATGTCCTACCCTCACTCCAGCATACATATGCCCTTCCATACTCCAGCATAGATATCTCCTACCCACACTCCAGCATAGATATGTCCTACCCTCACTCCAGCATAGATATGTCCTCCCTGCACTCCAGCAGAGATATGCCTCCCCATACTCCAGCATAGATATGTCCTACCCTCACTCCATCAGAGATATGCCCTCTCCATACGCCAGCATAGATATGTCCTACCGGCACTGCAGCATAGATATGTCCTACTCTCACTCCAGTAGAGATATGCCCTCCCCATACTTCAGCATAGATATGTCCTACCCTCCCTCCAGCATAGATATGCCCTCCCCACACACACTGCAGCATAGATATATCCTACCATCACTCCAGCAGATCTATGCCCTCCCCCTACTCCAGCATAGATACATCCTTCCCTCACTCCAGCATAGATATGCCCTCCCCATACTCCACCATAGATATGTCCTACGCTCACTCCAGCATACATATGCCCTTCCATACTGCAGCATAGATATCTCCTACCCACACTCCAGCATAGATATGTCCTACCCTCACTCCAGCATAGATATGCCCTCCCCATACTCCAGCATAGATATGTCCTACCCTCACTCCAGCATAGATATGCCCTCCCCATACTCCAGCATAGATATGTCCTACCTGCACTCCAGCGGAGATATGCCCTCCCCATACTCAAGCATAGATATGTCCTACCCTCACTCCAGCACAGATATGCCCTCCCCATACTCCAGAATAGATATGTGCTCCCCACACACACTCCAGCATAGTTGTATCCTCCCTGCACTCCAGCATAAATATGTCCTACCCACATTCCAGCATAGATATGTCCTCCCTGCACTCCAGCAGAGATATGCCTCCCCATACTCCAGCATAGATATGTCCTACCCTCACTCCATCAGAGATATGCCCTCCCCATACTCCAGCATAGATATGTCCTACCCTCACTGCAGCATAGATATGCCCTCTCCGTACTCCAGCATAGATATGTCCTACCCGCACTGCAGCATAGATATGTCCTACTCTCACTCCAGTAGAGATATGCCCTCCCCATACTTCAGCATAGATATGTCCTACCCTCCCTCCAGCATAGATATGCCCCCCCACACACACTGCAGCATAGATATGTCCTACCCCCACTCCAGCATACATATGCCCTTCCCATACTCCAGCATAGATATCTCCTACCAGCACTGAACATAGATATATCCTCCCTGCGCTCCAGCAGAGATATGACCTCCCATATTCCAGCAGAGGTATGCCCTCCCCATACTCCAGCATAGATATGCCCTACCCTCACCCCAGCATAGATATGCCCTCCTCATACTCCAGCATAGATATGTCCTCCCGCACTCAAGCACAGATATGTCCTGCCTGCACACAGTCCAGCATAGATACGTCCTCCCTGCACTCCAGTATAGATATGTCCTCCCCACACTCCAGCATAGATATGCCTTACACATACTCCAGCATAGATATGTCCTTCCCGAACTCCAGCACAGATATGTCCTCCGTACACTCCAGCATAGATATGTCCAACCCGCACTCCAGCAGAGATATGCCCTCCCCATACTCCAGCATAGATATGTCCTACCCCCACTCCAGCATACATATGCCCTTCCCATACTCCAGCATAGATATGTTGTACCCTCACAACAGCATAGACATGCCCTCCCCATACTCCAGCATAGATATGTCCTACCCGCACTCCAGCATAGGTATGTCCTCCCCACACAAACTCCAGCATAGATATGTCCTCCCGCACTCAAGCACAGATATGTCCTGCCTGCACACACTCCAGCATAGATACGTCCTCCCTGCACTCCAGTATAGATATGTCCTCCACACACTCCAGCATAGATATGCCTTACCCATACTCCAGCATAGATATGTCCTTCCCGAACTGCAGCATAGATATGACCGCCCTGCACGCCAGCATAGATATGTCCTTCCCGAACTCCAGCATAGATATGTCCTCCCTACACTCCAGCATAGATATGTCCAACCTGCACTCCAGCATAAATATGTCCTACACTCACTCCAGCAGAGATATGCCCTCCCCATACTCCAGCATAGATATGTCCTACCCACACTCCAGCATAGATATGTCCTACCCTCACTCCAGCATAGATATGCCCTCCCCATACTCCAGCATAGATATGTCCTACCCTCACTCCAGCATAGATATGCCCTCCCCATACTCCAGCATAGATATGTCCTACCTGCACTCCAGCGGAGATATGCCCTCCCCATACTCAAGCATAGATATGTCCTACCCTCACTCCAGCACAGATATGCCCTCCCCATACTCCAGAATAGATATGTGCTCCCCACACACACTCCAGCATAGTTGTATCCTCCCTGCACTCCAGCATAGATATGTCCTACCCACATTCCAGCATAGATATGTCCTCCCTGCACTCCAGCAGAGATATGCCTCCCCATACTCCAGCATAGATATGTCCTACCCTCACTCCATCAGAGATATGCCCTTTCCATATTCCAGCATAGATATGTCCTACCCTCACTGCAGCATAGATATGCCCTCTCCATACTCCAGCATAGATATGTCCTACCCGCACTGCAGCATAGATATGTCCTACCCTCCCTCCAGCATAGATATGCCCCCCCACACACACTGCAGCATAGATATGTCCTACCCCCACTCCAGCATACATATGCCCTTCCCATACTCCAGCATAGATATCTCCTACCAGCACTGAACATAGATATATCCTCCCTGCACTCCAGCAGAGATATGACCTCCCATATTCCAGCAGAGGTATGCCCTCCCCATACTCCAGCATAGATATGCCCTACCCTCACCCCAGCATAGATATGCCCTCCTCATACTCCAGCATAGATATGTCCTCCCGCACTCAAGCACAGATATGTCCTGCCTGCACACAGTCCAGCATAGATACGTCCTCCCTGCACTCCAGTATAGATATGTCCTAACCACACTCCAGCATAGATATGCCTTACACGTACTCCAGCATAGATATGTCCAACCCGCACTCCAGCATAGATATGTCCTACCCTCACTCCAGGAGAGATATGACCTCCCCATACTCCAGCATAGATATGTCCTACCCCCACTCCAGCATACATATGCCCTTCCCATACTCCAGCATAGATATGTTGTACCCTCACAACAGCATAGACATGCCCTCCCCATACTCCAGCATAGATATGTCCTACCCGGACTCCAGCATAGATATGTCCTCCCCACACACACTCCAGCATAGATATTTCCTCCCGCACTCAAGCACAGATATGTCCTGCCTGCACACACTGCAGCATAAATACGTCCTCCCTGCACTCCAGTATAGGTATGTCCTCCACACACTCCAGCATAGATATGCCTTACCCATACTCCAGCATAGATATGTCCTTCCCGAACTGCAGCATAGATATGACCGCCCTGCACGCCAGCATAGATATGTCCTTCCCGAACTCCAGCATAGATATGTCCTCCCTACACTCCAGCATAGATATGTCCAACCTGCACTCCAGCATAAATATGTCCTACCCTCACTCCAGCAGAGATATGCCCTCCCCATACTCCAGCATAGATATGTCCTACCCCCACTCCAGCATACATATTTCCTTCCCATACTCCAGCATAGATATCTCCTACCCGCATTGAACATAGATATGTCCTGCCTGCACTCCAGCAGAGATATGCCCTCCCATACTCCAGCATAGGTATATCCTACCCTCACTCCAGCATAGATCTGCCCTCCCCATACTCGGGCATAGATATGTCCTACCCTCACTCCAGCATAGATATGCCCTCCCCATACTCCAGCATAGATATGTCCTCCCTGCACTCCAGCAGAAATATGCCCTCTCCATATACCAGCATAGATATGTCCTACCCTCACTCCATCATAGATATGCCCTCCTCATACTCCAGCATAGATATGTCCTACCCACACTGCAGAATAGATATGTCCACACACACACTCCAAAATAGATGTATCCACCCTGCACTCCAGCATAGATATGTCCTACCCGCACTCCAACATAGATATGTCCTCCCTGCACTCCAGCAGAGATATGCCCTCCCCATATTCCAGCATAACTATGTCCTAACCTCACTCGAGCATAGATATGCCCTCCCCGTACTCCAGCTTAGATATGTCCTACCCGCACTCCAGCATAGATATGTCCTACTCTCACTCCAGCAGAGATATGCCCTCCCCATACTCCAGCATAGATATGTCCTACCCTCACTCCAGCATAGATATGTACTACTCGCACTCCAGCATAGATATGTCCTCCTCACACTCACTCCAACATAGATATATCCTCCCACACTATTGCATGGATATGTCCTACCCGCACTCCATCATAGATATGTCCTACCCGCACTCCAGCATAGACATGTCCTCCCCACACACACTCCAGCATAGATATGTTCTCCCTGCACTCACTCCAACATAGATATGCCCTCCCCACACTCCAGCATAGATATCTCCTCCCTGCACTCCAGCAGAGATATGCCCTCCCCATACTCCAGCATTTATGTCCTACCCTCACTCCAGCATAGATATGTCCTCCCCATACTCCAGCATAGATATGTCCTCCCCATACTCCAGCATGGATATATCCTACCCATACTCCAGCATAGATATGTCCTCCCTGCACTCCAGCAGAGATATGCCCTCTCCATACTCCAGCATAGATATGTCCTACCCTCACTCCATCATAGATATGCCCTCCTCGTACTCCAGCTTAGATATTTCCTACCCGCACTCCAGCATAGATGTGTCCTACTCTCACTCCAGCAGAGATATGCCCTCTCCATACTCCAGCATAGATATGTCCTACCCACACTCCAGAATAGAGATGTCCTACACAAACACAGTCCAGCATAAATGTATCCTCCCTGCACTCCAGCCTAAATATGTCCTACCTGCACTTGAGCATAGACATGTCCTCCCTGCACTCCAGCAGAGATATGCCCTCCCCATACTCCAGCATAGATATTCCTACCCTCACTCGAGCATAGATATGCCCTCCCAATACTCCAGCATAGATATGTCCTACCCTCACTCCAGCATAGATATGTCCTACTCTCACTCCAGCAGAGATATGCTCTCCCCATACTCCAGCATAGATATGTCCTACCCTCACTCCAGCATAGATATGCCCTCCCCATACTCCAGCATAGATATGTACTACCCGCACTCCAGCATAGATATGTCCTCCCACACACACTCCAGCATAGACTTATCCTCCCTGCACTCCAGAATAGATATGCCCTACCCGCACTCCAGCATAGATATGTCTTCCTCACACTCACTCCAACATAGATATATCCTCCCCACACTATTGCATGGATATGTCCTACCGGTACTCAATCATAGATATGCCCTCCCCGTACTCCAGCATAGACATGTCCTCCCCACACACACTCCAGCATAGATATGTTCTCCTTGCACTCACTCCAACATAGATATGCCCTCCCCACACTCGAGCATAGATATCTCCTCCCTGCATCCAGCAGAGATATGCCCTCCCCATACTCCAACACATATGTCCTACCCTCACTCCAGCATAGATATGTCCTCCCCATACTCCAGCATAGATATGTCATCCCCATACTCCAGAATGGATATATCCTACCCGCACTCCAGCATAGATATGTCCTACTCTCACTCCAGCAGAGACATGCCCTCCCCATACTCCAGCATAGATATGTCCTACCCTCACTACAGCATAGATATGTACTACCCGCACTCCAGCATAGATATGTCCTCCCCACACACACTCCAGCATACACTTATCCTCCCTGCACTCCAGCATAGATATGTCCTACCCGCACTCCTGCATAGATATGTCCTCCTCACACTCACTCCAATATAGATATATCCTCCCACACTATTGCATGGATATGTCCTACCCGCACTCCATCATAGATATGTCCTACCCGCACTCCAGCATAGACATGTCCTCCCCACACACACTCCAGCATAGATATGTTCTCCTTGCACTCACTCCAACATAGATGTGCCCTCCCCACACTCAAGCATAGATATCTCCTCCCTGCATCCAGCAGAGATATGCCCTCCCCATACTCCAACACATATGTCCTACCCTCACTCCAGCATAGATATGTCCTCCCCATACTCCAGCATAGATATGTCCTCCCCATACTCCAGCATGGATATATCCTACCCTCACTTCAGCATAGATATGCCCTCCCCATACTCCAGCATAGATATGTCCTACCCTCACTCCAGCATAGATATGCCCTCCCCATACTCCAGCATAGATATGTCCTCCCTGCACTCCAGCAGAGATATGCCCTCTCCATACTCCAGCATAGATATGTCCTACCCTCACTTCAGCAGAGATATACCCTCTCCATACTCCAGCATAGATATGTCATACCCGCACTCCAGAATAGACATGTCCTACACAAACACAGTCCAGCATAGATCTATCCTCCCTGCACTCCAGCATAGATATGTACTACTTGCACTCCAGTATAGACATGTCCTCCCTGCACTCCAACAGAGATATGGCCTCTCCATACTCCAGCATAGATATGCCCTCCCCATACTCCGCCATAGATATGTCCTACCCTCACTCCAGCATACATATGCCCTTCCATACTCCAGCATAGATATCTCCTACCCACACTCCAGCATAGATATGTCCTACCCTCACTCCAGCATAGATATGTCCTCCCTGCACTCCAGCAGAGATATGCCTCCCCATACTCCAGCATAGATATGTCCTACCCTCACTCCATCAGAGATATGCCCTCTCCATACGCCAGCATAGATATGTCCTACCCGCACTGCAGCATAGATATGTCCTACTCTCACTCCAGTAGAGATATGCCCTCCCCATACTTCAGCATAGATATGTCCTACCCTCCCTCCAGCATAGATATGCCCTCCCCACACACACTGCAGCATAGATATATCCTACCATCACTCCAGCAGATCTATGCCCTCCCCCTACTCCAGCATAGATACATCCTTCCCTCACTCCAGCATAGATATGCCCTCCCCATACTCCACCATAGATATGTCCTACGCTCACTCCAGCATACATATGCCCTTCCATACTGCAGCATAGATATCTCCTACCCACACTCCAGCATAGATATGTCCTACCCTCACTCCAGCATAGATATGCCCTCCCCATACTCCAGCATAGATATGTCCTACCCTCACTCCAGCATAGATATGCCCTCCCCATACTCCAGCATAGATATGTCCTACCTGCACTCCAGCGGAGATATGCCCTCCCCATACTCAAGCATAGATATGTCCTACCCTCACTCCAGCACAGATATGCCCTCCCCATACTCCAGAATAGATATGTGCTCCCCACACACACACCAGCATAGTTGTATCCTCCCTGCACTCCAGCATAAATATGTCCTACCCACATTCCAGCATAGATATGTCCTCCCTGCACTCCAGCAGAGATATGCCTCCCCATACTCCAGCATAGATATGTCCTACCCTCACTCCATCAGAGATATGCCCTCCCCATACTCCAGCATAGATATGTCCTACCCTCACTGCAGCATAGATATGCCCTCTCCGTACTCCAGCATAGATATGTCCTACCCGCACTGCAGCATAGATATGTCCTACTCTCACTCCAGTAGAGATATGCCCTCCCCATACTTCAGCATAGATATGTCCTACCCTCCCTCCAGCATAGATATGCCCCCCCACACACACTGCAGCATAGATATGTCCAACCCCCACTCCAGCATACATATGCCCTTCCCATACTCCAGCATAGATATCTCCTACCAGCACTGAACATAAATATATCCTCCCTGCGCTCCAGCAGAGATATGACCTCCCATATTCCAGCAGAGGTATGCCCTCCCCATACTCCAGCATAGATATGCCCTACCCTCACCCCAGCATAGATATGCCCTCCTCATACTCCAGCATAGATATGTCCTCCCGCACTCAAGCACAGATATGTCCTGCCTGCACACAGTCCAGCATAGATACGTCCTCCCTGCACTCCAGTATAGATATGTCCTCCCCACACTCCAGCATAGATATGCCTTACACATACTCCAGCATAGATATGTCCTTCCCGAACTCCAGCACAGATATGTCCTCCGTACACTCCAGCATAGATATGTCCAACCCGCACTCCAGCAGAGATATGCCCTCCCCATACTCCAGCATAGATATGTCCTACCCCCACTCCAGCATACATATGCCCTTCCCATACTCCAGCATAGATATGTTGTACCCTCACAACAGCATAGACATGCCCTCCCCATACTCCAGCATAGATATGTCCTACCCGCACTCCAGCATAGGTATGTCCTCCCCACACAAACTCCAGCATAGATATGTCCTCCCGCACTCAAGCACAGATATGTCCTGCCTGCACACACTCCAGCATAAATACGTCCTCCCTGCACTCCAGTATAGATATGTCCTCCACACTCTCCAGCATAGATATGCCTTACCCATACTCCAGCATAGATATGTCCTTCCCGAACTGCAGCATAGATATGACCGCCCTGCACGCCAGCATAGATATGTCCTTCCCGAACTCCAGCATAGATATGTCCTCCCTACACTCCAGCATAGATATGTCCAACCTGCACTCCAGCATAAATATGTCCTACCCTCACTCCAGCAGAGATATGCCCTCCCCATACTCCAGCATAGATATGTCCTACCCACACTCCAGCATAGATATGTCCTACCCTCACTCCAGCATAGATATGCCCTCCCCATACTCCAGCATAGATATGTCCTACCCTCACTCCAGCATAGATATGCCCTCCCCATACTCCAGCATAGATATGTCCTACCTGCACTCCAGCGGAGATATGCCCTCCCCATACTCAAGCATAGATATGTCCTACCCTCACTCCAGCACAGATATGCCCTCCCCATACTCCAGAATAGATATGTGCTCCCCACACACACTCCAGCATAGTTGTATCCTCCCTGCACTCCAGCATAGATATGTCCTACCCACATTCCAGCATAGATATGTCCTCCCTGCACTCCAGCAGAGATATGCCTCCCCATACTCCAGCATAGATATGTCCTACCCTCACTCCATCAGAGATATGCCCTTTCCATATTCCAGCATAGATATGTCCTACCCTCACTGCAGCATAGATATGCCCTCTCCATACTCCAGCATAGATATGTCCTACCCGCACTGCAGCATAGATATGTCCTACCCTCCCTCCAGCATAGATATGCCCCCCACACACACTGCAGCATAGATATGTCCTACCCCCACTCCAGCATACATATGCCCTTCCCATACTCCAGCATAGATATCTCCTACCAGCACTGAACATAGATATATCCTCCCTGCACTCCAGCAGAGATATGACCTCCCACATTCCAGCAGAGGTATGCCCTCCCCATACTCCAGCATAGATATGCCCTACCCTCACCCCAGCATAGATATGCCCTCCTCATACTCCAGCATAGATATGTCCTCCCGCACTCAAGCACAGATATGTCCTGCCTGCACACAGTCCAGCATAGATACGTCCTCCCTGCACTCCAGTATAGATATGTCCTAACCACACTCCAGCATAGATATGCCTTACACGTACTCCAGCATAGATATGTCCAACCCGCACTCCAGCATAGATATGTCCTACCCTCACTCCAGCAGAGATATGACCTCCCCATACTCCAGCATAGATATGTCCTACCCCCACTCCAGCATACATATGCCCTTCCCATACTCCAGCATAGATATGTTGTACCCTCACAACAGCATAGACATGCCCTCACCATACTCCAGCATAGATATGTCCTACCCGCACTCCAGCATAGATATGTCCTCCCCACACACACTCCAGCATAGATATTTCCTCCCGCACTCAAGCACAGATATGTCCTGCCTGCACACACTGCAGCATAAATACGTCCTCCCTGCACTCCAGTATAGGTATGTCCTCCACACACTCCAGCATAGATATGCCTTACCCATACTCCAGCATAGATATGTCCTACCCTCACTGCAGCATAGATATGCCCTCTCCGTACTCCAGCATAGATATGTCCTACCCGCACTGCAGCATAGATATGTCCTACTCTCACTCCAGTAGAGATATGCCCTCCCCATACTTCAGCATAGATATGTCCTACCCTCCCTCCAGCATAGATATGCCCCCCCACACACACTGCAGCATAGATATGTCCTACCCCCACTCCAGCATACATATGCCCTTCCCATACTCCAGCATAGATATCTCCTACCAGCACTGAACATAGATATATCCTCCCTGCGCTCCAGCAGAGATATGACCTCCCATATTCCAGCAGAGGTATGCCCTCCCCATACTCCAGCATAGATATGCCCTACCCTCACCCCAGCATAGATATGCCCTCCTCATACTCCAGCATAGATATGTCCTCCCGCACTCAAGCACAGATATGTCCTGCCTGCACACAGTCCAGCATAGATACGTCCTCCCTGCACTCCAGTATAGATATGTCCTCCCCACACTCCAGCATAGATATGCCTTACACATACTCCAGCATAGATATGTCCTTCCCGAACTCCAGCACAGATATGTCCTCCGTACACTCCAGCATAGATATGTCCAACCCGCACTCCAGCAGAGATATGCCCTCCCCATACTCCAGCATAGATATGTCCTACCCCCACTCCAGCATACATATGCCCTTCCCATACTCCAGCATAGATATGTTGTACCCTCACAACAGCATAGACATGCCCTCCCCATACTCCAGCATAGATATGTCCTACCCGCACTCCAGCATAGGTCTGTCCTCCCCACACAAACTCCAGCATAGATATGTCCTCCCGCACTCAAGCACAGATATGTCCTGCCTGCACACACTCCAGCATAAATACGTCCTCCCTGCACTCCAGTATAGATATGTCCTCCACACTCTCCAGCATAGATATGCCTTACCCATACTCCAGCATAGATATGTCCTTCCCGAACTGCAGCATAGATATGACCGCCCTGCACGCCAGCATAGATATGTCCTTCCCGAACTCCAGCATAGATATGTCCTCCCTACACTCCAGCATAGATATGTCCAACCTGCACTCCAGCATAAATATGTCCTACCCTCACTCCAGCAGAGATATGCCCTCCCCATACTCCAGCATAGATATGTCCTACCCACACTCCAGCATAGATATGTCCTACCCTCACTCCAGCATAGATATGCCCTCCCCATACTCCAGCATAGATATGTCCTACCCTCACTCCAGCATAGATATGCCCTCCCCATACTCCAGCATAGATATGTCCTACCTGCACTCCAGCGGAGATATGCCCTCCCCATACTCAAGCATAGATATGTCCTACCCTCACTCCAGCACAGATATGCCCTCCCCATACTCCAGAATAGATATGTGCTCCCCACACACACTCCAGCATAGTTGTATCCTCCCTGCACTCCAGCATAGATTTGTCCTACCCACATTCCAGCATAGATATGTCCTCCCTGCACTCCAGCAGAGATATGCCTCCCCATACTCCAGCATAGATATGTCCTACCCTCACTCCATCAGAGATATGCCCTTTCCATATTCCAGCATAGATATTTCCTACCCTCACTGCAGCATAGATATGCCCTCTCCATACTCCAGCATAGATATGTCCTACCCGCACTGCAGCATAGATATGTCCTACCCTCCCTCCAGCATAGATATGCCCCCACACACACTGCAGCATAGATATGTCCTACCCCCACTCCAGCATACATATGCCCTTCCCATACTCCAGCATAGATATCTCCTACCAGCACTGAACATAGATATATCCTCCCTGCACTCCAGCAGAGATATGACCTCCCACATTCCAGCAGAGGTATGCCCTCCCCACACTCCAGCATAGATATGCCCTACCCTCACCCCAGCATAGATATGCCCTCCTCATACTCCAGCATAGATATGTCCTCCCGCACTCAAGCACAGATATGTCCTGCCTGCACACAGTCCAGCATAGATACGTCCTCCCTGCACTCCAGTATAGATATGTCCTAACCACACTCCAGCATAGATATGCCTTACACGTACTCCAGCATAGATATGTCCAGCCCGCACTCCAGCATAGATATGTCCTACCCTCACTCCAGCAGAGATATGACCTCCCCATACTCCAGCATAGATATGTCCTACCCCCACTCCAGCATACATATGCCCTTCCCATACTCCAGCATAGATATGTTGTACCCTCACAACAGCATAGACATGCCCTCACCATACTCCAGCATAGATATGTCCTACCCGCACTCCAGCATAGATATGTCCTCCCCACACACACTCCAGCATAGATATTTCCTCCCGCACTCAAGCACAGATATGTCCTGCCTGCACACACTGCAGCATAAATACGTCCTCCCTGCACTCCAGTATAGGTATGTCCTCCACACACTCCAGCATAGATATGCCTTACCCATACTCCAGCATAGATATGTCCTTCCCGAACTGCAGCATAGATATGACCGCCCTGCACGCCAGCATAGATATGTCCTTCCCGAACTCCAGCATAGATATGTCCTCCCTACACTCCAGCATAGATATGTCCAACCTGCACTCCAGCATAAATATGTCCTACCCTCACTCCAGCAGAGATATGCCCACCCCATACTCCAGCATAGATATGTCCTACCCCCACTCCAGCATACATATTTCCTTCCCATACTCCAGCATAGATATCTCCTACCCGCATTGAACATAGATATGTCCTGCCTGCACTCCAGCAGAGATATGCCCTCCCATACTCCAGCATAGATATGCCCTCCCCATACTCCAGCATAGGTATATCCTACCCTCACTCCAGCATAGATCTGCCCTCCCCATACTCCGGCATAGATATGTCCTACCCTCACTCCAGCATAGATATGCCCTCCCCATACTCCAGCATAGATATGTCCTCCCTGCACTCCAGCAGAAATATGCCCTCTCCATATTCCAGCATAGATATGTCCTACCCTCACTCCATCATAGATATGCCCTCCTCATACTCCAGCATAGATATGTCCTACCCACACTGCAGAATAGATATGTCCACACACACACTCCAAAATAGATGTATCCACCCTGCACTCCAGCATAGATATGTCCTACCCGCACTCCAACATAGATATGTCCTCCCTGCACTCCAGCAGAGATATGCCCTCCCCATATTCCAGCATAACTATGTCCTAACCTCACTCGAGCATAGATATGCCCTCCCCATACTCCAGCATAGATATGTCCTACCCTCACTCCAGCATAGATATGTACTACTCGCACTCCAGCATAGATATGTCCTCCTCACACTCACTCCAACATAGATATATCCTCCCACACTATTGCATGGATATGTCCTACCCGCACTCCATCATAGATATGTCCTACCCGCACTCCAGCATAGACATGTCCTCCCCACACACACTCCAGCATAGATATGTTCTCCCTGCACTCACTCCAACATAGATATGCCCTCCCCACACTCCAGCATAGATATCTCCTCCCTGCACTCCAGCAGAGATATGCCCTCCCCATACTCCAACATATATGTCCTACCCTCACTCCAGCATAGATATGTCCTCCTCATACTCCAGCATAGATATGTCCTCCCCATACTCCAGCATGGATATATCCTACCCATACTCCAGCATAGATATGTCCCCCCTGCACTCCAGCAGAGATATGCCCTCTCCATACTCCAGCATAGATATGTCCTACCCTCACTCCATCATAGATATGCCCTCCTCGTACTCCAGCTTAGATATTTCCTACCCGCACTCCAGCATAGATGTGTCCTACTCTCACTCCAGCAGAGATATGCCCTCTCCATACTCCAGCATAGATATGTCCTACCCGCACTCCAGAATAGAGATGTCCTACACAAACACAGTCCAGCATAAATGTATCCTCCCTGCACTCCAGCCTAAATATGTCCTACCTGCACTTGAGCATAGACATGTCCTCCCTGCACTCCAGCAGAGATATGCCCTCCCCATACTCCAGCATAGATATTCCTACCCTCACTCGAGCATAGATATGCCCTCCCAATACTCCAGCATAGATATGTCCTACCCTCACTCCAGCATAGATATGTCCTACTCTCACTCCAGCAGAGATATGCTCTCCCCATACTCCAGCATAGATATGTCCTACCCTCACTCCAGCATAGATATGCCCTCCCCATACTCCAGCATAGATATGTACTACCCGCACTCCAGCATAGATATGTCCTCCCACACACACTCCAGCATAGACTTATCCTCCCTGCACTCCAGAATAGATATGCCCTACCCGCACTCCAGCATAGATATGTCTTCCTCACACTCACTCCAACATAGATATATCCTCCCCACACTATTGCATGGATATGTCCTACCGGTACTCAATCATAGATATGCCCTCCCCGTACTCCAGCATAGACATGTCCTCCCCACACACACTCCAGCATAGATATGTTCTCCTTGCACTCACTCCAACATAGATATGCCCTCCCCACACTCGAGCATAGATATCTCCTCCCTGCATCCAGCAGAGATATGCCCTCCCCATACTCCAACACATATGTCCTACCCTCACTCCAGCATAGATATGTCCTCCCCATACTCCAGCATAGATATGTCCTCCCCATACTCCAGCATGGATATATCCTACCCGCACTCCAGCATAGATATGTCCTACTCTCACTCCAGCAGAGACATGCCCTCCCCATACTCCAGCATAGATATGTCCTACCCTCACTACAGCATAGATATGTACTACCCGCACTCCAGCATAGATATGTCCTCCCCACACACACTCCAGCATACACTTATCCTCCCTGCACTCCAGCATAGATATGTCCTACCCGCACTCCTGCATAGATATGTCCTCCTCACACTCACTCCAATATAGATATATCCTCCCACACTATTGCATGGATATGTCCTACCCGCACTCCATCATAGATATGTCCTACCCGCACTCCAGCATAGACATGTCCTCCCCACACACACTCCAGCATAGATATGTTCTCCTTGCACTCACTCTAACATAGATATGCCCTCCCCACACTCAAGCATAGATATCTCCTCCCTGCATCCAGCAGAGATATGCCCTCCCCATACTCCAACACATATGTCCTACCCTCACTCCAGCATAGATATGTCCTCCCCATACTCCAGCATAGATATGTCCTCCCCATACTCCAGCATGGATATATCCTACCCTCACTTCAGCATAGATATGCCCTCCCCATACTCCAGCATAGATATGTCCTACCCTCACTCCAGCATAGATATGCCCTCCCCATACTCCAGCATAGATATGTCCTCCCTGCACTCCAGCAGAGATATGCCCTCTCCATACTCCAGCATAGATATGTCCTACCCTCACTTCAGCAGAGATATACCCTCTCCATACTCCAGCATAGATATGTCATACCCGCACTCCAGAATAGACATGTCCTACACAAACACAGTCCAGCATAAATCTATCCTCCCTGCACTCCAGCATAGATATGTACTACTTGCACTCCAGTATAGACATGTCCTCCCTGCACTCCAACAGAGATATGGCCTCTCCATACTCCAGCATAGATATGTCCTACCCTCACTCTAGCATAGATATGCCCTCCCCATACTCCAGCATAGATATGTCCTACCCTCACTCCAGCATAGATATGTCCTACTCTCACTCCAGCAGAGATATGCCCTCCCCATACTCCAGCATAGATATGTCCTACCCTCACACCAGCATAGATATGCCCTCCCCATACTCCAGCATAGATATGTACTATCCGCACTCCAGCATAGATATGTCCTCCCACACACACTCCAGCATAGACTTATCCTCCCTGCACTCCAGCATAGATATGGCTTCCTCACACTCACTCCAACATAGATATATCCTCCCCACACTATTGCATGGATATGTCCTACCGGTACTCCATCATAGATATGTCCAACCCACACTCCAGCATAGACATGTCCTCCCCACACACACTCCAGCATAGATATGTTCTCCCTGCACTCACTCCAACATAGATATGCCCTCCACACACTTCAGCATAGATATATCCTCCCTGCACTCCAGCAGAGATATGCCCTGCCCATACTCCAGCATATATGTCCCACCCTCTCTCCAGCATAGATATGCCCTCCCCATACTCCAGCATAGATATGTCCTCCCCACACGCACTCCAGCATGGATGTATCCTCTCTGCACTGCAGCATAGATACGTCGTACCCGCACTCCAGCATAGATATGTCCTCCCTGCACTCCAGCAGAGATATGCCCTCCCCATACTCCAGCATAGATATGTCCTACCCTAACTCCAGTATTGATATGCCCTCCCCATACTCCAGCATAGATATGTCCTAACCTAACTCCAGCATATATATGCCTTCCCCGCATTCCAGCATAGATATGTCCTACCCGCACTCCAGCATAGATATGTCCTACCCTCACTCCAGCCGAGCTATGCCCTCCCCATACTCTAGCATAGATATGTCCTGCCCACACTCCAGCAGAGCTATGCCCTCCCCATACTCCAGCATAGATATGTCCTGCCCTCACTCCAGGATAGATATGCCTTCCCCATACTCCAGCATAGATATCTCCTACCTGCACTCCAGCATAGATATGTCCTACCCTCACTCCAGCATAGATATGCCCTCCCCATACTCCAGCATAGATATGTCCTACCTTCACTCCAGCATAGATATGCCCTACCCTCACTCCAGCATAGATATGCCCTCCTTATACTCCAGCACAGATGTGTCCTACCTGCACTCCAGCAGAGATATGCCCTCCCCATACTCAAGCATAGATATGTCCTACCCTCACTCGAGCACAGATATACCCTCCCCATACTCCAGAATAGATATGTCCTCCCCCCACACACTCCAGCATAGTTGTATCCTCCCTGCACTCCAGCATAGATATGTCCTACCCACATTCCAACATAGATATGTCCTCCCTACACTCCAGCAGAGATATGCATCCCCATACACCAGCATAGATATGTCCTACCCTCACTCCATCAGACATATGCCCTCCCCTTACTCCAGCATAGATATGTCCTACCCTCACTGCAGCATAGATATGCCCTCTCCATACTCCAGCATAGATATGTCCTACCTGCACTCCAGCATAGATATGTCCTACTCTCACTCCAGTAGAGATATGCCCTCCCGATACTTAAGCATAGATATGTCCTACCCTCACTCCAGCATAGATATTCCGTCCCCACACACACTGCAGCATAGATATGTCCTACCCCGACCCAACATACGTATGCCCTTCCCATACTCCAGCATAGATATCCCCTACCGGCACTGAACATAGATATGTCCTCCATGCACTCCAGCAGAGATATGCCCTCCCATACTCCAGCAGAGATATGCCCTCCCATACTCCAGCATAGATATACCCTCCCCATGCTCCAGCATAGATATATTCTACCCTCACTCCAGCATAGATATGCCCTCCCCATACTCCAGCATAGATATGTCCTACCCTCACTCCAGCATAGATATGCCCTCCCCATGCTCCAGCATAGATATGTCCTCCCTGGACTCCAGCAGAGATATGCCCTCCCCATACTCCAGCATAGATATGTCCTACCCTCACTCCAGCATAGATATGCCCTCGTCATACTCCAGCATAGACATTTCCTACCCACACTCCAGAATAGACATTTCCTACACACACACACACTCCAGCATAGATGTATCCTCACCACACACACACTCCAGCATGGATGTATCCTCCCTGCACTGCAGCATAGATACGTCCTACCCGCACTCCAGCATAGATATGTCCTCCCTGCACTCCAGCAGTGATATGCCCTCCCATACTCCAGCATAGATAAGCCCTCCCCATACTCCGGCATAGATATGTCCTACCCTCACTCCAGCATAGATATGCCCTCCCCATACTCCAGCATAAATATGTCCTCCCTGCGCTCCAGGAGAAATATGCCCTCTCCATATTCCAGCATAGATATGTCCTACCCTCACTCCATCATAGATATGCCCTCCTCATACTCCAGCATAGATATGTCCTACCCACACTGCAGAATAGATATGTCCACACACACACTCCAAAATAGATGTATCCACCCTGCACTCCAGCATAGATATGTCCTACCCGCACTCCAACATAGATATGTCCTCCCTGCACTCCAGCAGAGTTATGCCCTCCCCATATTCCAGCATAACTATGTCCTAACCTCACTCGAGCATAGATATGCCCTCCCCGTACTCCAGCTTAGATATGTCCTACCCGCACTCCAGCATAGATATGTCCTATTCTCACTCCAGCAGAGATATGCCCACCCCATACTCCAGCATAGATATGTCCTACCCTCACTCCAGCATAGATATGTACTACTCGCACTCCAGCATAGATATGTCCTCCTCACACTCACTCCAACATAGATATATCCTCCCACACTATTGCATGGATATGTCCTACCCGCACTCCATCATAGATATGTCCTACCCGCACTCCAGCATAGACATGTCCTCCCCACACACACTCCAGCATAGATATGTTCTCCCTGCACTCACTCCAACATAGATATGCCCTCCCCACACTCCAGCATAGATATCTCCTCCCTGCACTCCAGCAGAGATATGCCCTCCCCATACTCCAACATATATGTCCTACCCTCACTCCAGCATAGATATGTCCTCCCCATACTCCAGCATAGATATGTCCTCCCCATACTCCAGCATGGATATATCCTACCCATACTCCAGCATAGATATGTCCTCCCTGCACTCCAGCAGAGATATGCCCTCTCCATACTCCAGCATAGATATGTCCTACCCTCACTCCATCATAGATATGCCCTTCCCGTACTCCAGTTTAGATATTTCCTACCCGCACTCCAGCATAGATGTGTCCTACTCTCACTCCAGCAGAGATATGCCCTCTCCATACTCCAGCATAGATATGTCCTACCCGCACTCCAGAATAGAGATGTCCTACACAAACACAGTCCAGCATAAATGTATCCTCCCTGCACTCCAGCCTAAATATGTCCTACCTGCACTCCAGCATAGACATGTCCTCCCTGCACTCCAGCAGAGATATGCCCTCCCCATACTCCAGCATAGATATGTCCTACCCTCACTCCAGCATAGATATGCCCTCCCCATACTCCAGCATAGATATGTCTTACCCTCACTCCAGCATAGATATGTCCTACTCTCACTCCAGCAGAGATATGCTCTCCCCATACTCCAGCATAGATATGTCCTACCCTCACTCCAGCATAGATATGCCCTCCCCATACTCCAGCATAGATATGTACTACCCGCACTCCAGCATAGATATGTCCTCCCACACACACTCCAGCATAGACTTATCCTCCCTGCACTCCAGCATAGATATGTCCTACCCGCACTCCAGCATAGATATGTCTTCCTCACACTCACTCCAACATAGATATATCCTCCCCACACTATTGCATGGATATGTCCTACCGGAACTCAATCATAGATATGCCCTCCCCATACTCCAGCATAGATATGTCCTAACCTCACTCGAGCATAGATATGCCCTCCCCGTACTCCAGCGTAGATATGTCCTACCCGCACTCCAGCATAGATATGTCCTACTCTCACTCCAGCAGAGACATGCCCTCCCCATACTCCAGCATAGATATGTCCTACCCTCACTCCAGCATAGATATGTACTACCCGCACTCCAGCATAGATATGTCCTCCCCACACACACTCCAGCATACACTTATCCTCCCTGCACTCCAGCATAGATATGTCCTACCCGCACTCCAGCATAGACATGTCCTCCCCACACACACTCCAGCATAGATATGTTCTCATTGCACTCACTCCAACATAGATATGCCCTCCCCACACTCGAGCATAGATATCTCCTCCCTGCATCCAGCAGAGATATGCCCTCCCCATACTCCAACACATATGTCCTACCATCACTCCAGCATAGATATGTCCTCCCCATACTCCAGCATAGATATGTCCTCCCCATACTCCAGCATGGATATATCCTACCCTCACTTCAGCATAGATATGCCCTCCCCATACTCCAGCATAGATATGTCCTACCCTCACTCCAGCATAGATATGCCCTCCCCATACTCCAGCATAGATATGTCCTCCCTGCACTCCAGCAGAGATATGCCCTCTCCATACTCCAGCATAGATATGTCCTACCCTCACTTCAGCAGAGATATACCCTTTCCATACTCCAGCATAGATATGTCATACCCGCACTCCAGAATAGACATGTCCTACACAAACACAGTCCAGCATAGATGTATCCTCCCTGCACTCCAGCATAGATATGTCCTACTTGCACTCCAGCATAGACATGTCCTCCCTGCACTCCAACAGAGATATGGCCTCCCCATACTCCAGCATAGATATGTCCTACCCTCACTCGAGCATAGATATGTCCTACTCTCACTCCAGCAGAGATATGCCCTCCCCATACTCCAGCATAGATATGTCCTACTTGCACTCCAGCATAGACATGTCCTCCCTGCACTCCAACAGAGATATGGCCTCCCCATACTCCAGCATAGATATGTCCTACCCTCACTCCAGCATAGATATGTCCTACTCTCACTCCAGCAGAGATATGCCCTCCCCATACTCCAGCATAGATATGTCCTACCCTCACTCCAGCATAGATATGCCCTCCCCGTACTCCAGCATAGATATGTACTATCCGCACTCCAGCATAGATATGTCCTCCCACACACACTCCAGCAGAGACTTATCCTCCCTGCACTCCAGCATAGATATTTCCTACCCGCACTCCAGCATAGATATGTCTTCCTCACACTCACTCCAACATAGATATATCCTCCCCACACTATTGCATGGATATGTCCTACCGGTACTCCATCATAGATATGTCCAACCAGAGGCGGATCTAACGGTCGCTAGGCAAACAAAAGGCGACCGGGCCCCCCCCGCCCCGGGCCCCCCCGGCCCTTCCACACAACAGGGCCCGCCCCTTCCACACAACAGGGCCCCGCCCCTTCCACACAACAGGGCCCTTTCATTTTAACACTCCGGGTTCATTCCAATCCTGGGCCAGGACTGGCCCAGGAGACGTGTCTACGTCACAGTGACGCAGTGTTATGTGCCGGCGGTGTGATCCCACGAGGAAAAAGAAGTAATCTCCATTGCCCGGGCCCAGCTGAGAAGAGAAGGTGCTGCTCGAGTCGAGGCTGTCGAGTGGTGTTTGCTGTTTGCTGTCTCCTGCCTACTGAAACAACGGGTAAGTTTAGCTATTGTGGGGATTTGTGTCTCCATGCTCCCGTGACTGTCTCCATGGACCATGCTCCCCTCCTGCCCCAGCCCCCCGTGAGTGTCTCCATGCCCCCCTCCCTCCCCAGGGCCCCCGTTTGTGTCTCCATGCCCCCCTGCGTCCCCAAGGCCCCCGTTTGTGTCTCCATGCCCCCCTGCCTCCCCAAGGCCCCCGTTTGTGTCTCCATGCCCCCCTGCCTCCCCAAGGCCCCCGTTTGTGTCTCCATGCCCCCCTGCCTCTCCAAGGCCCCCGTTTGTGTCTCCATGCCCCCCTGCCTCCCCAAGGCCCCCGTTTGTGTCTCCATGCCCCCCTGCCTCCCCAAGGCCCCCGTTTGTGTCTCCATGCCCCCCTGCCTCCCCAAGGCCCCCGTTTGTGTCTCCATGCCCCCCTGCCTCCCCAAGGCCCCCGTTTGTGTCTCCATGCCCCCCTGCCTCCCCAAGGCCCCCGTTTGTGTCTCCATGCCCCCCTGCCTCTCCAAGGCCCCCGTTTGTGGAGCGTAACTGACCCAATATCCTCAAAGCACTGTTACTTGAGACTTCAGCCTTTCATCCTTCTGAGGTTGATAAATCAGTGGCAACTTTGGTTGGGCGATTATTGTATGTGAATATGTCTATATATAATGGTTGACAAAATAACCAATAATGATCATTAACTAGAGTTTAGTGTGTCGAGAGTAGATGATTTTATTTTATAACAAAAGTTGCCTAGGCAACTGTAATAAAGACAACTTCATAAAAAATAGCTTTTGTCCCTAAAGTTTGCCATTGTGCACTTGTTACCTCAATTAACTCCGCCCACCCTAAGCTCCGCCTCCATGACCCGCCCACCTAGGGCCCTCTGTCAGGTGCTGCCCACGGGGCCCTTTGCCTTAAATCTGCCACTGTGTCCAACCCACACTCCAGCATAGACATGTCCTCCCCACACACACTCCAGCATAGATATGTTCTCCCTGCACTCACTCCAGCATAGATATGCCCTCCCCACACTCCAGCATAGATATATCCTCCCTGCACTCCAGCAGAGATATGCCCTGCCCATACTACAGCATATATGCCCCACCCTCTCTCCAGCATAGATATGCCCTCCCCACACTCGAGCATAGATATCTCCTCCCTGCATCCAGCAGAGATATGCCCTCCCCATACTCCAACACATATGTCCTACCCTCACTCCAGCATAGATATGTCCTCCCCATACTCCAGCATAGATATGTCCTCCCCATACTCCAGCATGGATATATCCTACCCTCACTTCAGCATAGATATGCCCTCCCCATACTCCAGCATAGATATGTCCTACCCTCACTCCAGCATAGATATGCCCTCCCCATACTCCAGCATAGATATGTCCTCCCTGCACTCCAGCAGAGATATGCCCTCTCCATACTCCAGCATAGATATGTCCTACCCTCACTTCAGCAGAGATATACCCTTTCCATACTCCAGCATAGATATGTCATACCCGCACTCCAGAATAGACATGTCCTACACAAACACAGTCCAGCATAGATGTATCCTCCCTGCACTCCAGCATAGATATGTCCTACTTGCACTCCAGCATAGACATGTCCTCCCTGCACTCCAACAGAGATATGGCCTCCCCATACTCCAGCATAGATATGTCCTACCCTCACTCGAGCATAGATATGTCCTACTCTCACTCCAGCAGAGATATGCCCTCCCCATACTCCAGCATAGATATGTCCTACTTGCACTCCAGCATAGACATGTCCTCCCTGCACTCCAACAGAGATATGGCCTCCCCATACTCCAGCATAGATATGTCCTACCCTCACTCCAGCATAGATATGTCCTACTCTCACTCCAGCAGAGATATGCCCTCCCCATACTCCAGCATAGATATGTCCTACCCTCACTCCAGCATAGATATGCCCTCCCCGTACTCCAGCATAGATATGTACTATCCGCACTCCAGAATAGATATGTCCTCCCACACACACTCCAGCAGAGACTTATCCTCCCTGCACTCCAGCATAGATATTTCCTACCCGCACTCCAGCATAGATATGTCTTCCTCACACTCACTCCAACATAGATATATCCTCCCCACACTATTGCATGGATATGTCCTACCGGTACTCCATCATAGATATGTCCAACCCACACTCCAGCATAGACATGTCCTCCCCACACACACTCCAGCATAGATATGTTCTCCCTGCACTCACTCCAGCATAGATATGCCCTCCCCACACTCCAGCATAGATATATCCTCCCTGCACTCCAGCAGAGATATGCCCTGCCCATACTACAGCATATATGCCCCACCCTCTCTCCAGCATAGATATGCCCTCCCCATACTCCAGCATAGATATGTCCTCCCCACACGCACTCCAGCATGGATGTATCCTCTCTGCACTGCAGCATAGATACGTCGTACCCGCACTCCAGCATAGATATGTCCTCCCTGCACTCCAGCAGAGATATGCCCTCCCCATACTCCAGCATAGATATGTCCTACCCTAACTCCAGTATAGATATGCCCTCCCCATACTCCAGCATAGATATATCCTACCCTAACTCCAGCATATATATGCCTTCCCCGCATTCCAGCATAGATATGTCCTACCCGCACTCCAGCATAGATATGTCCTACCCTCACTGCAGCAGAGCTATGCCCTCCCCATACTCTAGCATAGATATGTCCTGCCCTCACTCCAGCAGAGCTATACCCTCCCCATACTCCAGCATAGATATGTCCTGCCCTCACTCCAGGATAGATATGCCTTCCCCATACTCCAGCATAGATATCTCCTACCTGCACTCCAGCATAGATATGTCCTACCCATACTCCAGCACAGATGTGTCCTACCTGCACTCCAGCAGAGATATGCCCTCCCCATACTCAAGCATAGATATGTCCTACCCTCACTCGAGCACAGATATACCCTCCCCATACTCCAGAATAGATATGTCCTCCCACCACACACTCCAGCATAGTTGTATCCTCCCTGCAGTCCAGCATAGATATGTCCTACCCACATTCCAACATAGATATGTCCTCCCTACACTCCAGCAGAGATATGCATCCCCATACACCAGCATAGATATGTCCTACCCTCACTCCATCAGACATATGCCCTCCCCTTACTCCAGCATAGATATGTCCTACCCTCACTGCAGCATAGATATGCCCTCTCCATACTCCAGCATAGATATGTCCTACCTGCACTCCAGCATAGATATGTCCTACTCTCACTCCAGTAGAGATATGCCCTCCCGATACTTAAGCATAGATATGTCCTACCCTCACTCCAGCATAGATATGCCCTCCCCACACACACTGCAGCATAGATATGTCCTACCCCGACCCAACATACGTATGCCCTTCCCATACTCCAGCATAGATATCCCCTACCGGCACTGAACATAGATATGTCCTCCATGCACTCCAGCAGAGATATGCCCTCCCATACTCCAGCAGAGATATGCCCTCCCATACTCCAGCATAGATATACCCTCCCCATGCTCCAGCATAGATATATCCTACCCTCACTCCAGCATAGATATGCCCTCCCCATACTCCAGCATAGATATGTCCTACCCTCACTCCAGCATAGATATGCCCTCCTTCATGCTCCAGCATAGATATGTCCTCCCTGCACTCCAGCATAGATATGTCCTACCCTCACTCCAGCATAGATATGTCCTTCGCAAACTGCAGCATAGATGTGACTGCCCTGCACGCCAGCATAGATATGTCCTTCCTGTACTCCCGCATAGATATGTACTCCCTACACTCCAGCATAGATATGTCCTACCCGCACTCCAGCATAGATATGTCCTACCCTCACTCCAGCAGAATTATACCCTCCCCATACTCCAGCATAGATATGTCCTACCCCCACTCCAGCATACATTTGCCCTTCCCATACTCCAGCATAGATATCTCCTACCCACACTGAACATAGATATGTCCTCCCTGCACTCCAGCAGATATATGCCCTCCCATACTCCAGCATAGATATGCCATCCCCATAGTCCAGCATAGATATATCCTACCCTCACTCCAGCATAGAAATGCCCTCCCCATTCTCCAGCATAGATATGTCCTACCCTAACTCCAGCATAGATATGTCCTACCCTCACTCCAGAATAGATATGCCCTCTCCATACTCCAGCATAGATATGTCCTACCCGCACTGCAGCATAGATATGTCCTACCCTCCCTCCAGCATAGATATGCCCCCCACACACACTGCAGCATAGATATGTCCTACCCCCACTCCAGCATACATATGCCCTTCCCATACTCCAGCATAGATATCTCCTACCAGCACTGAACATAGATATATCCTCCCTGCACTCCAGCAGAGATATGACCTCCCATATTCCAGCAGAGGTATGCCCTCCCCATACTCCAGCATAGATATGCCCTACCCTCACCCCAGCATAGATATGCCCTCCTCATACTCCAGCATAGATATGTCCTCCCGCACTCAAGCACAGATATGTCCTGCCTGCACACAGTCCAGCATAGATACGTCCTCCCTGCACTCCAGTATAGATATGTCCTAACCACACTCCAGCATAGATATGCCTTACACGTACTCCAGCATAGATATGTCCAACCCGCACTCCAGCATAGATATGTCCTACCCTCACTCCAGCAGAGATATGACCTCCCCATACTCCAGCATAGATATGTCCTACCCCCACTCCAGCATACATATGCCCTTCCCATACTCCAGCATAGATATGTTGTACCCTCACAACAGCATAGACATGCCCTCACCATACTCCAGCATATATATGTCCTACCCGCACTCCAGCATAGATATGTCCTCCCCACACACACTCCAGCATCGATATTTCCTCCCGCACTCAAGCACAGATATGTCCTGCCTGCACACACTGCAGCATAAATACGTCCTCCCTGCACTCCAGTATAGGTATATCCTCCACACACTCCAGCATAGATATGCCTTACCCATACTCCAGCATAGATATGTCCTTCCCGAACTGCAGCATAGATATGACCGCCCTGCACGCCAGCATAGATATGTCCTTCCCGAACTCCAGCATAGATATGTCCTCCCTACACTCCAGCATAGATATGTCCAACCTGCACTCCAGCATAAATATGTCCTACCCTCACTCCAGCAGAGATATGCCCACCCCATACTCCAGCATAGATATGTCCTACCCCCACTCCAGCATACATATTTCCTTCCCATACTCCAGCATAGATATCTCCTACCCGCATTGAACATAGATATGTCCTGCCTGCACTCCAGCAGAGATATGCCCTCCCATACTCCAGCATAGATATGCCCTCCCCATACTCCAGCATAGGTATATCCTACCCTCACTCCAGCATAGATCTGCCCTCCCCATACTCCGGCATACATATGTCCTACCCTCACTCCAGCATAGATATGCCCTCCCCATACTCCAGCATAGATATGTCCTCCCTGCACTCCAGCAGAAATATGCCCTCTCCATATTCCAGCATAGATATGTCCTACCCTCACTCCATCATAGATATGCCCTCCTCATACTCCAGCATAGATATGTCCTACCCACACTGCAGAATAGATATGTCCACACACACACTCCAAAATAGATGTATCCACCCTGCACTCCAGCATAGATATGTCCTACCCGCACTCCAACATAGATATGTCCTCCCTGCACTCCAGCAGAGATATGCCCTCCCCATATTCCAGCATAACTATGTCCTAACCTCACTCGAGCATAGATATGCCCTCCCCGTAATCCAGCTTAGATATGTCCTACCCGCACTCCAGCATAGATATGTCCTACTCTCACTCCAGCAGAGATATGCCCTCCCCATACTCCAGCATAGATATGTCCTACCCTCACTCCAGCATAGATATGTACTACTCGCACTCCAGCATAGATATGTCCTCCTCACACTCACTCCAACATAGATATATCCTCCCACACTATTGCATGGATATGTCCTACCCGCACTCCATCATAGATATGTCCTACCCGCACTCCAGCATAGACATGTCCTCCCCACACACACTCCAGCATAGATATGTTCTCCCTGCACTCACTCCAACATAGATATGCCCTCCCCACACTCCAGCATAGATATCTCCTCCCTGCACTCCAGCAGAGATATGCCCTCCCCATACTCCAACATATATGTCCTACCCTCACTCCAGCATAGATATGTCCTCCTCATACTCCAGCATAGATATGTCCTCCCCATACTCCAGCATGGATATATCCTACCCATACTCCAGCATAGATATGTCCCCCTGCACTCCAGCAGAGATATGCCCTCTCCATACTCCAGCATAGATATGTCCTACCCTCACTCCATCATAGATATGCCCTTCCCGTACTCCAGCTTAGATATTTCCTACCCGCACTCCAGCATAGATGTGTCCTACTCTCACTCCAGCAGAGATATGCCCTCTCCATACTCCAGCATAGATATGTCCTACCCGCACTCCAGAATAGAGATGTCCTACACAAACACAGTCCAGCATAAATGTATCCTCCCTGCACTCCAGCCTAAATATGTCCTACCTGCACTTGAGCATAGACATGTCCTCCCTGCACTCCAGCAGAGATATGCCCTCCCCATACTCCAGCATAGATATTCCTACCCTCACTCGAGCATAGATATTCCCTCCCAATACTCCAGCATAGATATGTCCTACCCTCACTCCAGCATAGATATGTCCTACTCTCACTCCAGCAGAGATATGCTCTCCCCATACTCCAGCATAGATATGTCCTACCCTCACTCCAGCATAGATATGCCCTCCCCATACTCCAGCATAGATATGTACTACCCGCACTCCAGCATAGATATGTCCTCCCACACACACTCCAGCATAGACTTATCCTCCCTGCACTCCAGAATAGATATGCCCTACCCGCACTCCAGCATAGATATGTCTTCCTCACACTCACTCCAACATAGATATATCCTCCCCACACTATTGCATGGATATGTCCTACCGGTACTCAATCATAGATATGCCCTCCCCGTACTCCAGCATAGACATGTCCTCCCCACACACACTCCAGCATAGATATGTTCTCCTTGCACTCACTCCAACATAGATATGCCCTCCCCACACTCGAGCATAGATATCTCCTCCCTGCATCCAGCAGAGATATGCCCTCCCCATACTCCAACACATATGTCCTACCCTCACTCCAGCATAGATATGTCCTCCCCATACTCCAGCATAGATATGTCCTCCCCATACTCCAGCATGGATATATCCTACCCGCACTCCAGCATAGATATGTCCTACTCTCACTCCAGCAGAGACATGCCCTCCCCATACTCCAGCATAGATATGTCCTACCCTCACTACAGCATAGATATGTACTACCCGCACTCCAGCATAGATATGTCCTCCCCACACACACTCCAGCATACACTTATCCTCCCTGCACTCCAGCATAGATATGTCCTACCCGCACTCCTGCATAGATATGTCCTCCTCACACTCACTCCAATATAGATATATCCTCCCACACTATTGCATGGATATGTCCTACCCGCACTCCATCATAGATATGTCCTACCCGCACTCCAGCATAGACATGTCCTCCCCACACACACTCCAGCATAGATATGTTCTCCTTGCACTCACTCTAACATAGATATGCCCTCCCCACACTCAAGCATAGATATCTCCTCCCTGCATCCAGCAGAGATATGCCCTCCCCATACTCCAACACATATGTCCTACCCTCACTCCAGCATAGATATGTCCTCCCCATACTCCAGCATAGATATGTCCTCCCCATACTCCAGCATGGATATATCCTACCCTCACTTCAGCATAGATATGCCCTCCCCATACTCCAGCATAGATATGTCCTACCCTCACTCCAGCATAGATATGCCCTCCCCATACTCCAGCATAGATATGTCCTCCCTGCACTCCAGCAGAGATATGCCCTCTCCATACTCCAGCATAGATATGTCCTACCCTCACTTCAGCAGAGATATACCCTCTCCATACTCCAGCATAGATATGTCATACCCGCACTCCAGAATAGACATGTCCTACACAAACACAGTCCAGCATAGATCTATCCTCCCTGCACTCCAGCATAGATATGTACTACTTGCACTCCAGTATAGACATGTCCTCCCTGCACTCCAACAGAGATATGGCCTCTCCATACTCCAGCATAGATATGTCCTACCCTCACTCTAGCATAGATATGCCCTCCCCATACTCCAGCATAGATATGTCCTACCCTCACTCCAGCATAGATATGTCCTACTCTCACTCCAGCAGAGATATGCCCTCCCCATACTCCAGCATAGATATGTCCTACCCTCACACCAGCATAGATATGCCCTCCCCATACTCCAGCATAGATATGTACTATCCGCACTCCAGCATAGATATGTCCTCCCACACACACTCCAGCATAGACTTATCCTCCCTGCACTCCAGCATAGATATGGCTTCCTCACACTCACTCCAACATAGATATATCCTCCCCACACTATTGCATGGATATGTCCTACCGGTACTCCATCATAGATATGTCCAACCCACACTCCAGCATAGACATGTCCTCCCCACACACACTCCAGCATAGATATGTTCTCCCTGCACTCACTCCAACATAGATATGCCCTCCACACACTTCAGCATAGATATATCCTCCCTGCACTCCAGCAGAGATATGCCCTGCCCATACTCCAGCATATATGTCCCACCCTCTCTCCAGCATAGATATGCCCTCCCCATACTCCAGCATAGATATGTCCTCCCCACACGCACTCCAGCATGGATGTATCCTCTCTGCACTGCAGCATAGATACGTCGTACCCACACTCCAGCATAGATATGTCCTCCCTGCACTCCAGCAGAGATATGCCCTCCCCATACTCCAGCATAGATATGTCCTACCCTAACTCCAGTATTGATATGCCCTCCCCATACTCCAGCATAGATATGTCCTAACCTAACTCCAGCATATATATGCCTTCCCCGCATTCCAGCATAGATATGTCCTACCCGCACTCCAGCATAGATATGTCCTACCCTCACTCCAGCCGAGCTATGCCCTCCCCATACTCTAGCATAGATATGTCCTGCCCACACTCCAGCAGAGCTATGCCCTCCCCATACTCCAGCATAGATATGTCCTGCCCTCACTCCAGGATAGATATGCCTTCCCCATACTCCAGCATAGATATCTCCTACCTGCACTCCAGCATAGATATGTCCTACCCTCACTCCAGCATAGATATGCCCTCCCCATACTCCAGCATAGATATGTCCTACCTTCACTCCAGCATAGATATGCCCTACCCTCACTCCAGCATAGATATGCCCTCCTTATACTCCAGCACAGATGTGTCCTACCTGCACTCCAGCAGAGATATGCCCTCCCCATACTCAAGCATAGATATGTCCTACCCTCACTCGAGCACAGATATACCCTCCCCATACTCCAGAATAGATATGTCCTCCCCCCACACACTCCAGCATAGTTGTATCCTCCCTGCACTCCAGCATAGATATGTCCTACCCACATTCCAACATAGATATGTCCTCCCTACACTCCAGCAGAGATATGCATCCCCATACACCAGCATAGATATGTCCTACCCTCACTCCATCAGACATATGCCCTCCCCTTACTTCAGCATAGATATGTCCTACCCTCACTGCAGCATAGATATGCCCTCTCCATACTCCAGCATAGATATGTCCTACCTGCACTCCAGCATAGATATGTCCTACTCTCACTCCAGTAGAGATATGCCCTCCCGATACTTAAGCATAGATATGTCCTACCCTCACTCCAGCATAGATATTCCGTCCCCACACACACTGCAGCATAGATATGTCCTACCCCGACCCAACATACGTATTCCCTTCCCATACTCCAGCATAGATATCCCCTACCGGCACTGAACATAGATATGTCCTCCATGCACTCCAGCAGAGATATGCCCTCCCATACTCCAGCAGAGATATGCCCTCCCATACTCCAGCATAGATATACCCTCCCCATGCTCCAGCATAGATATATTCTACCCTCACTCCAGCATAGATATGCCCTCCCCATACTCCAGCATAGATATGTCCTACCCTCACTCCAGCATAGATATGCCCTCCCCATGCTCCAGCATAGATATGTCCTCCCTGGACTCCAGCAGAGATATGCCCTCCCCATACTCCAGCATAGATATGTCCTACCCTCACTCCAGCATAGATATGCCCTCGTCATACTCCAGCATAGACATTTCCTACCCACACTCCAGAATAGACATGTCCTACACACACACACACTCCAGCATAGATGTATCCTCACCACACACACACTCCAGCATGGATGTATCCTCCCTGCACTGCAGCATAGATACGTCCTACCCGCACTCCAGCATAGATATGTCCTCCCTGCACTCCAGCAGTGATATGCCCTCCCATACTCCAGCATAGATAAGCCCTCCCCATACTCCGGCATAGATATGTCCTACCCTCACTCCAGCATAGATATGCCCTCCCCATACTCCAGCATAAATATGTCCTCCCTGCGCTCCAGGAGAAATATGCCCTCTCCATATTCCAGCATAGATATGTCCTACCCTCACTCCATCATAGATATGCCCTCCTCATACTCCAGCATAGATATGTCCTACCCACACTGCAGAATAGATATGTCCACACACACACTCCAAAATAGATGTATCCACCCTGCACTCCAGCATAGATATGTCCTACCCGCACTCCAACATAGATATGTCCTCCCTGCACTCCAGCAGAGTTATGCCCTCCCCATATTCCAGCATAACTATGTCCTAACCTCACTCGAGCATAGATATGCCCTCCCCGTACTCCAGCTTAGATATGTCCTACCCGCACTCCAGCATAGATATGTCCTATTCTCACTCCAGCAGAGATATGCCCACCCCATACTCCAGCATAGATATGTCCTACCCTCACTCCAGCATAGATATGTACTACTCGCACTCCAGCATAGATATGTCCTCCTCACACTCACTCCAACATAGATTTATCCTCCCACACTATTGCATGGATATGTCCTACCCGTACTCCATCATAGATATGTCCTACCCGCACTCCAGCATAGACATGTCCTCCCCACACACACTCCAGCATAGATATGTTCTCCCTGCACTCACTCCAACATAGATATGCCCTCCCCACACTCCAGCATAGATATCTCCTCCCTGCACTCCAGCAGAGATATGCCCTCCCCATACTCCAACATATATGTCCTACCCTCACTCCAGCATAGATATGTCCTCCCCATACTCCAGCATAGATATGTCCTCCCCATACTCCAGCATGGATATATCCTACCCATACTCCAGCATAGATATGTCCTCCCTGCACTCCAGCAGAGATATGCCCTCTCCATACTCCAGCATAGATATGTCCTACCCTCACTCCATCATAGATATGCCCTTCCCGTACTCCAGTTTAGATATTTCCTACCCGCACTCCAGCATAGATGTGTCCTACTCTCACTCCAGCAGAGATATGCCCTCTCCATACTCCAGCATAGATATGTCCTACCCGCACTCCAGAATAGAGATGTCCTACACAAACACAGTCCAGCATAAATGTATCCTCCCTGCACTCCAGCCTAAATATGTCCTACCTGCACTCCAGCATAGACATGTCCTCCCTGCACTCCAGCAGAGATATGCCCTCCCCATACTCTAGCATAGATATGTCCTGCCCACACTCCAGCAGAGCTATGCCCTCCCCATACTCCAGCATAGATATGTCCTGCCCTCACTCCAGGATAGATATGCCTTCCCCATACTCCAGCATAGATATCTCCTACCTGCACTCCAGCATAGATATGTCCTACCCTCACTCCAGCATAGATATGCCCTCCCCATACTCCAGCATAGATATGTCCTACCTTCACTCCAGCATAGATATGCCCTACCCTCACTCCAGCATAGATATGCCCTCCTTATACTCCAGCACAGATGTGTCCTACCTGCACTCCAGCAGAGATATGCCCTCCCCATACTCAAGCATAGATATGTCCTACCCTCACTCGAGCACAGATATACCCTCCCCATACTCCAGAATAGATATGTCCTCCCCCCACACACTCCAGCATAGTTGTATCCTCCCTGCACTCCAGCATAGATATGTCCTACCCACATTCCAACATAGATATGTCCTCCCTACACTCCAGCAGAGATATGCATCCCCATACACCAGCATAGATATGTCCTACCCTCACTCCATCAGACATATGCCCTCCCCTTACTCCAGCATAGATATGTCCTACCCTCACTGCAGCATAGATATGCCCTCTCCATACTCCAGCATAGATATGTCCTACCTGCACTCCAGCATAGATATGTCCTACTCTCACTCCAGTAGAGATATGCCCTCCCGATACTTAAGCATAGATATGTCCTACCCTCACTCCAGCATAGATATTCCGTCCCCACACACACTGCAGCATAGATATGTCCTACCCCGACCCAACATACGTATGCCCTTCCCATACTCCAGCATAGATATCCCCTACCGGCACTGAACATAGATATGTCCTCCATGCACTCCAGCAGAGATATGCCCTCCCATACTCCAGCAGAGATATGCCCTCCCATACTCCAGCATAGATATACCCTCCCCATGCTCCAGCATAGATATATTCTACCCTCACTCCAGCATAGATATGCCCTCCCCATACTCCAGCATAGATATGTCCTACCCTCACTCCAGCATAGATATGCCCTCCCCATGCTCCAGCATAGATATGTCCTCCCTGGACTCCAGCAGAGATATGCCCTCCCCATACTCCAGCATAGATATGTCCTACCCTCACTCCAGCATAGATATGCCCTCGTCATACTCCAGCATAGACATTTCCTACCCACACTCCAGAATAGACATGTCCTACACACACACACACTCCAGCATAGATGTATCCTCACCACACACACACTCCAGCATGGATGTATCCTCCCTGCACTGCAGCATAGATACGTCCTACCCGCACTCCAGCATAGATATGTCCTCCCTGCACTCCAGCAGTGATATGCCCTCCCATACTCCAGCATAGATAAGCCCTCCCCATACTCCGGCATAGATATGTCCTACCCTCACTCCAGCATAGATATGCCCTCCCCATACTCCAGCATAAATATGTCCTCCCTGCGCTCCAGGAGAAATATGCCCTCTCCATATTCCAGCATAGATATGTCCTACCCTCACTCCATCATAGATATGCCCTCCTCATACTCCAGCATAGATATGTCCTACCCACACTGCAGAATAGATATGTCCACACACACACTCCAAAATAGATGTATCCACCCTGCACTCCAGCATAGATATGTCCTACCCGCACTCCAACATAGATATGTCCTCCCTGCACTCCAGCAGAGTTATGCCCTCCCCATATTCCAGCATAACTATGTCCTAACCTCACTCGAGCATAGATATGCCCTCCCCGTACTCCAGCTTAGATATGTCCTACCCGCACTCCAGCATAGATATGTCCTATTCTCACTCCAGCAGAGATATGCCCACCCCATACTCCAGCATAGATATGTCCTACCCTCACTCCAGCATAGATATGTACTACTCGCACTCCAGCATAGATATGTCCTCCTCACACTCACTCCAACATAGATATATCCTCCCACACTATTGCATGGATATGTCCTACCCGCACTCCATCATAGATATGTCCTACCCGCACTCCAGCATAGACATGTCCTCCCCACACACACTCCAGCATAGATATGTTCTCCCTGCACTCACTCCAACATAGATATGCCCTCCCCACACTCCAGCATAGATATCTCCTCCCTGCACTCCAGCAGAGATATGCCCTCCCCATACTCCAACATATATGTCCTACCCTCACTCCAGCATAGATATGTCCTCCCCATACTCCAGCATAGATATGTCCTCCCCATACTCCAGCATGGATATATCCTACCCATACTCCAGCATAGATATGTCCTCCCTGCACTCCAGCAGAGATATGCCCTCTCCATACTCCAGCATAGATATGTCCTACCCTCACTCCATCATAGATATGCCCTTCCCGTACTCCAGTTTAGATATTTCCTACCCGCACTCCAGCATAGATGTGTCCTACTCTCACTCCAGCAGAGATATGCCCTCTCCATACTCCAGCATAGATATGTCCTACCCGCACTCCAGAATAGAGATGTCCTACACAAACACAGTCCAGCATAAATGTATCCTCCCTGCACTCCAGCCTAAATATGTCCTACCTGCACTCCAGCATAGACATGTCCTCCCTGCACTCCAGCAGAGATATGCCCTCCCCATACTCCAGCATAGATATTCCTACCCTCACTCGAGCATAGATATGCCCTCCCAATACTCCAGCATAGATATGTCCTACCCTCACTCCAGCATAGATATGTCCTACTCTCACTCCAGCAGAGATATGCTCTCCCCATACTCCAGCATAGATATGTCCTACCCTCACTCCAGCATAGATATGCCCTCCCCATACTCCAGCATAGATATGTACTACCCGCACTCCAGCATAGATATGTCCTCCCACACACACTCCAGCATAGACTTATCCTCCCTGCACTCCAGCATAGATATGTCCTACCCGCACTCCAGCATAGATATGTCTTCCTCACACTCACTCCAACATAGATATATCCTCCCCACACTATTGAATGGATATGTCCTACCGGAACTCAATCATAGATATGCCCTCCCCATACTCCAGCATAGATATGTCCTAACCTCACTCGAGCATAGATATGCCCTCCCCGTACTCCAGCGTAGATATGTCCTACCCGCACTCCAGCATAGATATGTCCTACTCTCACTCCAGCAGAGACATGCCCTCCCCATACTCCAGCATAGATATGTCCTACCCTCACTCCAGCATAGATATGTACTACCCGCACTCCAGCATAGATATGTCCTCCCCACACACACTCCAGCATACACTTATCCTCTCTGCACTCCAGCATAGATATGTCCTACCCGCACTCCAGCATAGACATGTCCTCCCCACACACACTCCAGCATAGATATGTTCTCATTGCACTCACTCCAACATAGATATGCCCTCCCCACACTCGAGCATAGATATCTCCTCCCTGCATCCAGCAGAGATATGCCCTCCCCATACTCCAACACATATGTCCTACCCTCACTCCAGCATAGATATGTCCTCCCCATACTCCAGCATAGATATGTCCTCCCCATACTCCAGCATGGATATATCCTACCCTCACTTCAGCATAGATATGCCCTCCCCATACTCCAGCATAGATATGTCCTACCCTCACTCCAGCATAGATATGCCCTCCCCATACTCCAGCATAGATATGTCCTCCCTGCACTCCAGCAGAGATATGCCCTCTCCATACTCCAGCATAGATATGTCCTACCCTCACTTCAGCAGAGATATACCCTTTCCATACTCCAGCATAGATATGTCATACCCGCACTCCAGAATAGACATGTCCTACACAAACACAGTCCAGCATAGATGTATCCTCCCTGCACTCCAGCATAGATATGTCCTACTTGCACTCCAGCATAGACATGTCCTCCCTGCACTCCAACAGAGATATGGCCTCCCCATACTCCAGCATAGATATGTCCTACCCTCACTCGAGCATAGATATGTCCTACTCTCACTCCAGCAGAGATATGCCCTCCCCATACTCCAGCATAGATATGTCCTACTTGCACTCCAGCATAGACATGTCCTCCCTGCACTCCAACAGAGATATGGCCTCCCCATACTCCAGCATAGATATGTCCTACCCTCACTCCAGCATAGATATGTCCTACTCTCACTCCAGCAGAGATATGCCCTCCCCATACTCCAGCATAGATATGTCCTACCCTCACTCCAGCATAGATATGCCCTCCCCGTACTCCAGCATAGATATGTACTATCCGCACTCCAGCATAGATATGTCCTCCCACACACACTCCAGCAGAGACTTATCCTCCCTGCACTCCAGCATAGATATTTCCTACCCGCACTCCAGCATAGATATGTCTTCCTCACACTCACTCCAACATAGATATATCCTCCCCACACTATTGCATGGATATGTCCTACCGGTACTCCATCATAGATATGTCCAACCCACACTCCAGCATAGACATGTCCTCCCCACACACACTCCAGCATAGATATGTTCTCCCTGCACTCACTCCAGCATAGATATGCCCTCCCCACACTCCAGCATAGATATATCCTCCCTGCACTCCAGCAGATATATGCCCTGCCCATACTACAGCATATATGCCCCACCCTCTCTCCAGCATAGATATGCCCTCCCCATACTCCAGCATAGATATGTCCTCCCCACACGCACTCCAGCATGGATGTATCCTCTCTGCACTGCAGCATAGATACGTCGTACCCGCACTCCAGCATAGATATGACCTCCCTGCACTCCAGCAGAGATATGCCCTCCCCATACTCCAGCATAGATATGTCCTACCCTAACTCCAGTATAGATATGCCCTCCCCATACTCCAGCATAGATATATCCTACCCTAACTCCAGCATATATATGCCTTCCCCGCATTCCAGCATAGATATGTCCTACCCGCACTCCAGCATAGATATGTCCTACCCTCACTCCAGCAGAGCTATGCCCTCCCCATACTCTAGCATAGATATGTCCTGCCCTCACTCCAGCAGAGCTATTCCCTCCCCATACTCCAGCATAGATATGTCCTGCCCTCACTCCAGGATAGATATGCCTTCCCCATACTCCAGCATAGATATCTCCTACCTGCACTCCAGCATAGATATGTCCTACCCATACTCCAGCACAGATGTGTCCTACCTGCACTCCAGCAGAGATATGCCCTCCCCATACTCAAGCATAGATATGTCCTACCCTCACTCGAGCACAGATATACCCTCCCCATACTCCAGAATAGATATGTCCTCCCCCCACACACTCCAGCATAGTTGTATCCTCCCTGCAGTCCAGCATAGATATGTCCTACCCACATTCCAACATAGATATGTCCTCCCTACACTCCAGCAGAGATATGCATCCCCATACACCAGCATAGATATGTCCTACCCTCACTCCATCAGACATATGCCCTCCCCTTACTCCAGCATAGATATGTCCTACCCTCACTGCAGCATAGATATGCCCTCTCCATACTCCAGCATAGATATGTCCTACCTGCACTCCAGCATAGATATGTCCTACTCTCACTCCAGTAGAGATATGCCCTCCCGATACTTAAGCATAGATATGTCCTACCCTCACTCCAGCATAGATATGCCCTCCCCACACACACTGCAGCATAGATATGTCCTACCCCGACCCAACATACGTATGCCCTTCCCATACTCCAGCATAGATATCCCCTACCGGCACTGAACATAGATATGTCCTCCATGCACTCCAGCAGAGATATGCCCTCCCATACTCCAGCAGAGATATGCCCTCCCATACTCCAGCATAGATATACCCTCCCTATGCTCCAGCATAGATATATCCTACCCTCACTCCAGCATAGATATGCCCTCCCCATACTCCAGCATAGATATGTCCTACCCTCACTCCAGCATAGATATGCCCTCCTTCATGCTCCAGCATAGATATGTCCTCCCTGCACTCCAGCATAGATATGTCCTACCCTCACTCCAGCATAGATATGCCCTCCTCATACTCCAGCATAGACATTTCCTACCCACACTCCAGAATAGACATGTCCTACACACACACACTCCAGCATAGATGTATCCTCACCACACACACACTCCAGCATGGATGTATCCTCCCTGCACTGCAGCATAGATACGTCCTACCCGCACTCCAGCATAGATATGTCCTCCCTGCACTCCAGCAGAGATATGTCCTGCCCTCACCCCAGCATAGATATGCCCTCCCAATGTTCCAGCATAGATATGTCCTACCCTCACTCCAGCATATACATGTCCTCCCCACACACACTCCAGCATAGATATGTCCTCCCGCACTCAAGCACAGATATGTCCTGCTTGCACACACTCCAGCATAGAGAGACCTCCCTGCATTCCAGTATAGATATGTCCTCCCCACACTCCAGCATACATATGCCTTACCCATACTCCAGCATAGATATGTCCTTCGCAAACTGCAGCATAGATGTGACTGCCCTGCACGCCAGCATAGATATGTCCTTCCTGTACTCCCGCATAGATATGTACTCCCTACACTCCAGCATAGATATGTCCTACCCGCACTCCAGCATAGATATGTCCTACCCTCACTCCAGCAGAATTATACCCTCCCCATACTCCAGCATAGATATGTCCTACCCCCACTCCAGCATACATTTGCCCTTCCCATACTCCAGCATAGATATCTCCTACCCACACTGAACATAGATATGTCCTCCCTGCACTCCAGCAGATATATGCCCTCCCATACTCCAGCATAGATATGCCATCCCCATAGTCCAGCATAGATATATCCTACCCTCACTCCAGCATAGAAATGCCCTCCCCATTCTCCAGCATAGATATGTCCTACCCTAACTCCAGCATAGATATGTCCTACCCTCACTCCAGAATAGATATGCCCTCCCCATACTCCAGCATAGATATGTCCTCCCTGCACTCCATCAGAGATGTACCCTCTCCATACTCCAGCATAGATATATCCTACCCGCACTCCAGCATAGATATAATCCTACCCTCACTCCATCATAGATATGCCCTCCTCATACTCCAGCATAGATATGTCCTACCCACACTCCAGAATAGATATGTCCTACACACGCACACTTCAAAATAGATGTATCCTCCCTGCACTCCAGCATAGATCTGTCCTACCCGCACTCCAACATAGATATGTCCTCCCTGCACTCCAGCAGAGATATGCCCTCCCCATACTCCAGCATAGATATGTAATACCCTCACTCGAGCATAGATATGCCCTCCCCGTACTCCAGCTTAGATATGTCCTACCCGCACTCCAGCATAGATATGTCCTACTCTCACTCCAGCAGAGATATGCCCTCCCCATACTCAGCATAGATATGTCCTGCCCTCAATCCAGCATAGATATGTACTATGCGCACTCCAGCATAGATATGTCCTCCCCACACACACTCCAGCATAGACTTATCCTCCCTGCACTCCAGCATAGATATTTCCTACCCACACTCCAGCATAGATATGATCTCCTCACACTCACTCCAACATTGATATATCCTCCCACACTATTGCATGGATATGTCCTACCCGCACTCCATCATAGATATGTCCTACCTGCACTCCAGCATAGACATGTCCTCCCCAGACACACTCCAGCATAGATATGTTCTCCCTGCACTCACTCCAATATAGATATGCCCTCCAAACACTCCAGCATAGATATAACCTCCCTGCACTCCAGCAGAGATATGCCCTCCCCATACTCCAGCATATATGTCCTACCCTCACTCCAGCATAGATATGCCCTCCCCATACTCCAGCATAGATATGTCCTCCCCACACACACTCCAGCATGGATGTATCCTCTCTGCACTGCAGCATAGATTCGTCCTACCTGCACATCAGCATATATATGTCCTCCCTGCACTCCAGCAGAGCTATGCCCTCCCCCTACTCCAGCATAGATATATCCTGCCCTCACTCCGGCATAGATATGCCCTCCCCTTACTCCACCATAGGTATGTCCTACCCTCACTCCAGCATACATATGCGCTCCCCATACTCCACCATAGATATGCCCTACCCTCACTCCAGCATACATATGCCATCCCCATACTCCAGCATAGATATGTCCTACTCTAACTCCAGCATATATATGCCTTCCCTGCATTTCAGCATAGATATGTCCTACCTGCACTCCAGCATAGATATGTCCTACCCTCACTCCAGCAGATCTATGCCCTCACCTACTCCAGCATAGATATATCCTGCCCTCACTCCAGCATAGATATGCCCTCCCCATACTCCACCATAGATATGTCCTACCCTCACTCCAGCATACATATGCCCTTCCATACTCCAGCATAGATATCTCCTACCCACACTCCAGCATAGATATGTCCTACCCTCACTCCAGCATAGATATGCCCTCCCCATACTCCAGCATAGATATGTCCTACCCTCACTCCAGCATAGATATGCCCTCCCCATACTCCAGCATAGATATGTCCTACCTGCACTCCAGCGGAGATATGCCCTCCCCATACTCAAGCATAGATATGTCCTACCCTCACTCCAGCACAGATATGCCCTCCCCATACTCCGGAATAGATATGTCCTCCCCACACACACTCCAGCATAGTTGTATCCTCCCTGCACTCCAGCATAGATATGTCCTACCCACATTCCAGCATAGATATGTCCTCCCGGCACTCCAGCAGGGTTATGCCTCCCCATACTCCAGCATAGATATGTCCTACCCTCACTCCATCAGAGATATGCCCTCCCCATACTCCAGCATAGATATGTCCTACCCTCACTGCAGCATAGATATGCCCTCTCCATACTCCAGCATAGATATGTCCTACCCGCACTGCAGCATAGATATGTCCTACTCTCACTCCAGTATTGATATGCCCTCCCCATACTTAAGCATAGATATGTCCTCCCCACACACACTGCAGCATAGATATGTCCTACCCCCACTCCAGCATACATATGCCCTTCCCATACTCCAGCATAGATATCTCCTACCAGCACTGAACATAGATATATCCTCCTTGTACTTCAGCAGAGATATGACCTCCCATACTCCAGCAGAGGTATGCCCTCCCCATACTCCAGCATAGATATGCCCTACCCTCACCCCAGCATAGATATGCCCTCCTCATACTCCAGCATAGATATGTCCTACCCACACTCCAGAATAGACCTGTCCTACACACACACACTCCAGCATAGATGTATCCTCCCTGCACTTCAGCATAGATATGTCCTACCCACACTCCAGCATAGACATGTCCTCCCTGCACTCCAGCAGAGATATGACCCCTCCATACTCCATCATAGACATGTCCTACCCTCACTCAAGCATAGATATGCCCTCCCCATACTCCAGCATAGATATGTCCTACCCTCACTCGAGCATAGATATGCCCTCCCCATACTCCAGCATAGATATGTCCTACCCACACTCCAGCATAGATATGTCCTACTCTCACTCCAGCAGAGATATGCCCTTCCCATACTCCAGCATAGATATGTCCTACCCTCATTCGAGCATAGATATGCCCTCCCCATACTCCAGCATAGATATGTCCTACCCGCACTCCAGCATAGATATGTCCTACTCTCACTCCAGCAGAGATATGCCCTCCCCATAGTCCAGCATAGATATGTTCTACCCGCACTCCAGAATAGACATGTCCTACACAAACACAGTCCAGCATAGATATGTCCTCCCCACACACACTCCAGCATAGACTTATCCTCCCTGCACTCCAGCATAGATATGTCCTACCCGCACTCCAGCATAGATATGTCCTCCTCACACTCACTCCAACATAGATATATCCTCCCCACACTATTGCATGGATATGTCCTACCCGCACTCCATCATAGATATGTCCTACCCGCACTCCAGCATAGACATGTCCTCCCCACACACACTCCAGCATAGATATGTTCTCCCTGCACTCACTCCAACATAGATATGCCCTCCCCACACTCCAGCATAGATATATCCTCCCTGCACTCCAGCAGAGATATGCCCTCCCCATATTCCAGGATAGATATGTCCTACCCTCACTCCAGCATAGATATGCCCTCCCCATACTCCAGCATAGATATATCCTCCCCACACACACTCCAGCATGGATGTATCCTCCCTGCACTGCAGCATAGATACGTCCTACCCACACTCCAGCATAGATATGTCCTCCCTGCACTCTAGCAGAGATATGCCCTCCCCATACTTCAGCACAGATATGTCCTACCCTAACTCCAGTATAGATATGCCCTCCCCATACTCCAGCATAGATATGTCCTACCCTCATTCAAGCATAGATATGCCCTCCCCATACTCAACCATAGATATGTCCTACCCGCACTCCAGCATAGATATGTTATACTCTCACTCGAGCAGAGATATGCCCTCCCCATAGTCCAGCATAAATATGTCCTACCCGCACTCCAGAATAGACATGTCCTCCCCACACACACTCCAGCATAGACTTATCCTCCCTGCACTCCAGCATAGATATGTGCTACCTGCACTCCAGCATAGATATGTCCTCCTCACACTCACTCCAACATAGATATATCCTCCCCACACTATTGCATGGATATGTCCTACCCGCACCCCATCATAGATATGTCCTACCCGCACTCCAGCATAGACATGTCCTCCCCACACACACTCCAGCATGATATGTTCTCCCTGCACTCACTCCAACATAGATATGTCCTCCCCACACTCCAGCATAGATATATCCTCCCTGCACTCCAGCAGAGATATGCCCTCCTCATATTCCAGGATATATATGTCCTACCCTCACTCCAGCATAGATATGCCCTCCCCATACTCCAGCATAGATATGTCCTCCCCACACACACTCCAGCATGGATGTATCCTCCCTGCACTGCAGCATAGATACGTCCTACCCACACTCCAGCATAGATATGTCCTCCCTGCACTCCAGCAGAGATATGTCCTGCCCTCACCCCAGCATAGATATGCCCTCCCAATGTTCCAGCATAGATATGTCCTACCCTCACTCCAGCATATATATGTCCTCCCCACACACACTCCAGCATAGATATGTCCTCCCGCACTCAAGCACAGATATGTCCTGCTTGCACACACTCCAGCATAGAGACGTCCTCCCTGCACTCCAGTATGGATATGTCCTCCCCACACTCCAGCATACATATGCCTTACCCATACTCCAGCATAGATATGTCCTTCGCAAACTGCAGCATAGACATGACCGCCCTGCACGCCAGCATAGATATGTCCTTCCTGTACTCCAGCATAGATATGTACTCCCTACACTCCAGCATAGATATGTCCTACCCGCACTCCAGCATAGATATGTCCTACCCTCACTCCAGCAGAGATATACCCTCCCCATACTCCAGCATAGATATGTCCTACCCCCACTCCAGCATACATTTGCCCTTCCCATACTCCAGCATAGATATCTCCTACCCACACTGAACATAGATATGTCCTCCCTGCACTCCAGCAGATATATGCCCTCCCATACTCCAGCATAGATATGCCATCCCCATACTCCAGCATAGATATATCCTACCCTCACTCCAGCATAGATATGCCCTCCCCATTCTCCAGCATAGATATGTCCTACCCTCACTCCAGCATAGATATGTCCTACCCTCACTCCAGAATAGATATGCCCTCCCCATACTCCAGCATAGATATGTCCTCCCTGCACTCCATCAGAGATGTACCCTCTCCATACTCCAGCATAGATATGTCCTACCCGCACTCCAGCATACATATGTCCTACCCTCACTCCATCATAGATATGCCTTCCTCATACTCCAGCATAGATATGTCCTACCCACACTCCAGATTAGATATGTCCTACACACGCACACTTTAAAATAGATGTATCCTCCCTGCACTCCAGCATAGATCTGTCCTACCCGCACTCCAACATAGACATGTCCTCCCTGCACTCCAGCAGAGATATGCCCTCCCCATATTCCAGCATAGATATGTCCTACCCGCACTCCAGCATAGATATGTCCTACTCTCACTCCAGCAGAGATATGCCCTCCCCATATTCCAGCATAGATATGTCCTGCCCTCAATCCAGCATAGATATGTACTATGCGCACTCCAGCATAGATATGTCCTCCCCACACACACTCCAGCATAGACTTATCCTCCCTGCACTCCAGCATAGATATTTCCTACCCACACTCCAGCATAGATATGATCTCCTCACACTCACTCCAACATTGATATATCCTCCCATAATATTGCATGGATATGTCCTACCCGCACTCCATCATAGATATGTCCTACCTGCACTCCAGCATAGACATGTCCTCCCCACACACACTCCAGCATAGATATGTCCTCCCTGCACTCACTCCAATATAGATATGCCCTCCAAACACTCCAGCATAGATATAACCTCCCGGCATTCCAGCAGAGATACGCCCTCCCCATACTCCAGCATATATGTCCTACCCTCACTCCAGCATAGATATGCCCTCCCCATACTCCAGCATAGATATGTTCTCCCCACACACACTCCAGCATGGATGGATCCTCTCTGCACTGCAGCATAGATTCGTCCCACCTGCACATCAGCATATATATGTCATCCCTGCACTCCAGCAAAGCTATGCCCTCCCCCTACTCCAGCATAGATATATCCTGCCCTCACTCCAGCATAGATATGCCCTCCCCTTACTCCACCATAGATATGTCCTACCCTCACTCCAGCATACATATGCCCTCCCCATACTCCACCATAGATATGTCCTACCCTCACTCCAGCATACATATGCCATCCCCATACTCCAGCATAGATATGTCCTACTCTAACTCCAGCATATATATGCCTTCCCTGCATTTCAGCATAGATATGTCCTACCCGCACTCCAGCATAGATATGTCCTACCCTCACTCCAGCAGATCTATGCCCTCACCTACTCCAGCATAGATATATCCTGCCCTCACTCCAGCATAGATATGCCCTCCCCATACTCCACCATAGATATGTCCTACCCTCACTCCAGCATACATATGCCCTTCCATACTCCAGCATAGATATCTCCTACCCACACTCCAGCATAGATATGTCCTACCCTCATTCCAGCATAGATATGCCCTCCCCATACTCCAGCATAGATATGTCCTACACTCACTCCAGCATAGATATGCCCTCCCCATACTCCAGCATAGATATGTCCTACCTGCACTCCAGCGGAGATATGCCCTCCCCATACTCAAGCATAGATATGTCCTACCCTCACTCCAGCACAGATATGCCCTCCCCATACTCCGGAATAGATATGTCCTCCCCACACACACTCCAGCATAGTTGTATCCTCCCTGCACTCCAGCATAGATATGTCCTACCCACATTCCAGCATAGATATGTCCTCCCTGCACTCCAGCAGAGATATGCCTCCCCATACTCCAGCATAGATATGTCCTACCCTCACTCCATCAGAGATATGCCCTCCCCATACTCCAGCATAGATATGTCCTACCCTCACTGCAGCATAGATATGCCCTCTCCATACTCCAGCATAGATATGTCCTACCCGCACTGCAGCATAGATATGTCCTACTCTCACTCCAGTAGAGATATGCCCTCCCCATACTTCAGCATAGATATGTCCTCCCCACACACACTGCAGCATAGATATGTCCCACCCCCACTCGAGCATACATATGCCCTTCCCATACTCCAGCATAGATATCTCCTACCAGCACTGAACATAGATATATCCTCCTTGTACTTCAGCAGAGATATGACCTCCCATACTCCAGCAGAGGTATGCCCTCCCCATACTCCAGCATAGATATGCCCTACCCTCACCCCAGCATAGATATGCCCTCCCCATTCTCCAGCATAGATATGTCCTACCCTCACTCCAGCATAGATATGTCCTACCCTCACTCCAGAAGAGATATGCCCTCCCCATACTCCAGCATAGATATGTCCTCCCTGCACTCCATCAGAGATGTACCCTCTCCATACTCCAGCATAGATATGTCCTACCCGCACTCCAGCATAGATATGTCCTACCCTCACTCCATCATAGATATGCCCTCCTCATACTCCAGCATAGATATGTCCTACCCACACTCCAGCATAGATATGTCCTACCCTCACTCCAGAATAGATATGCCCTCCCCATACTCCAGCATAGATATGTCCTCCCTGCACTCCATCAGAGATGTACCCTCTCCATACTCCAGCATAGATATGTCCTACCCGCACTCCAGCATAGATATGTCCTACCCTCACTCCATCATAGATATGCCCTCCTCATACTCCAGCATAGATATGTCCTACCCACACTCCAGATTAGATATGTCCTACACACGCACACTTCAAAATAGATGTATCCTCCCTGCACTCCAGCATAGATCTGTCCTACCCGCACTCCAACATAGACATGTCCTCCCTGCACTCCAGCAGAGATATGCCCTCCCCATACTCCAGCATAGATATGTCCTACCCTCACTCGAGCATAGATATGCCCTCCCCATACTCCAGCTTAGATATGTCCTACCCGCACTCCAGCATAGATATGTCCTACTCTCACTCCAGCAGAGATATGCCCTCCCCATACTCCAGCATAGATATGTCCTGCCCTCAATCCAGCATATATATGTACTATGCGCACTCCAGCATAGATATGTGCTCCCCACACACACTCCAGCATAGACTTATCCTCCCTGCACTCCAGCATAGATATTTCCTACCCACACTCCAGCATAGATATGATCTCCTCACACTCACTCCAACATTGATATATCCTCCCATACTATTGCATGGATATGTCCTACCCGCACTCCATCATAGATATGTCCTACCTGCACTCCAGCATAGACATGTCCTCCCCACACACACTCCAGCATAGATATGTTCTCCCTGCACTCACTCCAATATAGATATGCCCTCCAAACACTCCAGCATAGATATAACCTCCCTGCACTCCAGCAGAGATATGCCCTCCCCATACTCCAGCATATATGTCCTACCCTCACTCCAGCATAGATATGCCCTCCCCATACTCCAGCATAGATATGTCCTCCCCACACTCCAGCATAGATATGTCCTACCCTCACTCCAGCATAGATATGCCCTCCCCATACTCCAGCATAGATATGCCTTCCCTGCATTTCAGCATAGATATGTCCTACCCGCACTCCAGCATAGATATGTCCTACCCTCACTCCAGCAGATCTATGCCCTCACCTACTCCAGCATAGATATATCCTGCCCTCACTCCAGCATAGATATGCCCTCCCCATACTCCACCATAGATATGTCCTACCCTCACTCCAGCATACATATGCCCTTCCATACTACAGCATAGATATCTCCTACCCACACTCCAGCATAGATATGTCCTACCCTCACTCCAGCATAGATATGCCCTCCCCATACTCCAGCATAGATATGTCCTACACTCACTCAAGCATAGATATGCCCTCCCCATACTCCAGCATAGATATGTCCTACCTGCACTCCAGCGGACATATGCCCTCCCCATACTCAAGCATAGATATGTCCTACCCTCACTCCAGCACAGATATGCCCTCCCCATACTCCGGAATAGATATGTCCTCCCCACACACACTCCAGCATAGTTGTATCCTCCCTGCACTCCAGCATAGATATGTCCTACCCACATTCCAGCATAGATATGTCCTCCCTGCACTCCAGCAGAGATTTGCCTCCCCATACTCCAGCATAGATATGTCCTACCCTCACTCCATCAGAGATATGCCCTCCCCATACTCCAGCATAGATATGCCCTCTCCATACTCCAGCATAGATATGTCCTACCCGCACTGCAGCATAGATATGTCCTACTCTCACTCCAGTAGAGATATGCCCTCCCCATACTTCAGCATAGATATGTCCTCCCCACACACACTGCAGCATAGATATGTCCCACCCCCACTCCAGCATACATATGCCCTTCCCATACTCCAGCATAGATATCTCCTACCAGCACTGAACATAGATATATCCTCCTTGTACTTCAGCAGAGGTATGCCCTCCCCATACTCCAGCATAGATATGCCCTACCCTCACCCCAGCATAGATATGCCCTCCTCATACTCCAGCATAGATATGTCCTACCCACACTCCAGAATAGACATGTCCTACACACACACACTCCAGCATAGATGTATCCTCCCTGCACTCCAGCATAGATATGTCCTACCCACACTCCAGCATAGACATGTCCTCCCTGCACTCCAGCAGAGATATGACCCCTCCATACTCCATCATAGATATGTCCTACCCTCACTCAAGCATAGATATGCCCTCCCCATACTCCAGCATAGATATGTCCTACCCACACTCCAGCATAGATATGTCCTACTCTCACTCCAGCAGAGATATGCCCTTCCCATACTCCAGCATAGATATGTCCTACCCTCATTCGAGCATAGATATGCTCTCCCCATACTCCAGCATAGATATGTCCTACCCGCACTCCAGCATAGATATGTCCTACTCTCACTCCAGCAGAGATATGCCCTCCCCATAGTCCAGAATAGATATGTCCTACCAGCACTCCAGAATAGACATGTCCTACACAAACACAGTCCAGCATAGATATGTCCTCCCCACACACACTCCAGCATAGACTTATCCTCCCTGCACTCCAGCATAGATATGTCCTACCCGCACTCCAGCATAGATATGTCCTCCTCACACTCACTCCAACATAGATATATCCTCCCCACACTATTGCATGGATATGTCCTACCCGCACTCCATCATAGATATGTCCTACCCGCACTCCAGCATAGACATGTCCTCCCCACAAACACTCCAGCATAGATATGTTCTCCCTGCACTCACTCCAACATAGATATGCCCTCCCCACACTCCAGCATAGATATATCCTCCCTGCACTCCAGCAGAGATATGCCCTCCCCATATTCCAGGATAGATATGTCCTACTCTCACTCCAGCATAGATATGCCCTCCCCATACTCCAGCATAGATATGTCCTCCCCACACACACTCCAGCATGGATGTATCCTCCCTGCACTGCAGCATAGATACGTCCTACCCACACTCCAGCATAGATATGTCCTCCCTGCACTCTAGCAGAGATATGCCCTCCCCATACTTCAGCACAGATATGTCCTACCCTAACTCCAGTATAGATATGCCCTCCCCATACTCCAGCATAGATATGTCCTACCCTAACTCCAGCATAAATATGCCTTCCCTGCATTCCAACATAAATATGTCCTACCCGCACTCCAGCATAGATATGTCCTACCCTCACTCCAGCAGAGCTATGCCCTCCCCATACTCCAGCATAGATATGTCCTCCCTGCACTCCAGCACTGAAATGCCTCCCCATACTCCAGCATAGATATGTCCTACCCTCACTCCATCAGAGATATGCCCTCCCCATACTTCAGCATAGATATGTCCTACCCTCCCTCCAGCATAGATATGCCCTCCCCACAAACACTGCAGCATAGATATGTCCTACCCCCACTCCAGCATACATATGCCCTTCCCATACTACAGCATAGATATCTCCAACCAGCACTGAACATAGATATATCCTCCCTGCACTCCAGCAGAGATATGCCCTCCCATACTCCAGCAGAGGTATGCCCTCCCCATACTCCAGCATAGATATGCCCTACCCTCACCCCAGCATAGCTATGCCCTCCTCATACTCCACCATAGATATGTCCTACCCACACTCCAGAATAGACATGTCCTACACACACACACTCCAGCATAGATGTATCCTCCCTGCACTCCAGCATAGATATGTCCTACCCACACTCCAGCATAGACATGCCCTCCCTGCACTCCAGCAGAGATATGCCCTCCCCATACTCCATCATAGATATGTCCTACCCTCACTGGAGCATAGATATGCCCTCCCCATACTCCAGGATAGATATGTCCTACCCGCACTCCAGCATAGATATGTCCTACTCTCACTCCAGAAGAGATATGCCCTCCCCATACTCCAGCATAGATATGTCCTACCCTCACTCGAGCATAGATATGCTCTCCCCATACTCCAGCATAGATATGTCCTACCCGCACTCCAGCATAGATATGTCCTACTCTCACTCCAGCAGAGATATGCCCTCCTCATAGTCCAGCATAGATATGTCCTACCCGCACTCCAGCATAGATATGTCCTCCTCACACTCACTCCAACATAGATATATCCTCCCCACACTATTGCATGGATATGTCCTACCCGCACTCCATCATAGATATGTCCTACCCGCACTCCAGCATAGACATGTCCTCCCCACACACACTCCAGCATAGATATGTTCTCCCTGCACTCACACCAACATAGATATGCCCTCCCCACACTCCAGCATAGATATATCCTCCCTGCACTCCAGCAGAGATATGCCCTCCCCATATTCCAGGATAGATATGTCCTACACTCACTCCAGCATAGATATGCCCTCCCCATACTCCAGCATAGATATGTCCTCCCCACACACACTCCAGCATGGATGTGTCCTCCCTGCCCTGCAGCATAGATATGTCCTACCCACACTCCAGCATAGATATGTCCTACCCTCACTCCAGCATAGATATGTCCTACCCTCACTCCAGAATAGATATGCCCTCCCCATACTCCAGCATAGATATGTCCTCCCCACACACACTCCAGCATGGATGTGTCCTCCCTGCCCTGCAGCATAGATACGTCCTACCCGCACTCCATCATAGATATGTCCTACCCGCACTCCAGCATAGACATGTCCTCCCCACACACACTCCAGCATAGATATGTTCTCCCTGCACTCACTCCAACATAGATATGCCCTCCCCACACTCCAGCATAGATATATCCTCCCTGCACTCCAGCAGAGATATGCCCTCCCCATATTCCAGGATAGATATGTCCTCCCTGCACTCCAGCACAGATATGTCCTACCCTAACTCCAGTATAGATATGCCCTCCCCATACTCCAGCATAGATATGTCCTACCCTAACTCCAGCATAGATATGCCGTCCCTGCATTCCAACATAAATATGTCCTACACGCACTCCAGTATAGATATGTCCTACCCTCACTCCAGCAGAGCTATGCCCTCCCCATACTCCAGCACAGATATTTCCTGCCCTCACTCCAGCATAGATATGCCCTCCCCATACTCCAGCGTAGATATGTCCTACCCTCACTCCAGCATACATATATCCTTCCCATACTCCAGCATAGATATGCCCTCCCCATACTCCAGCATAGATATGTCCTACCTGCACTCCAGCCAAGATATGCCTTCACCATCCTCAAGCATAGATATGTCCTACCCTCACTCCAGCACAGATGTGCCCTCCCCATACTCCAGAATAGATATGTCCTCCTCACACACACTCCAGCATAGATGTATCCTCCCTGCACTCCAGCATAGATATGTCCTACCCGCACTCCAGCATAGATATGTCCTCCTTTCACTCCAGCAGAGATATGCCTCCCCATACTCCAGAATAGATATGTTCTATCCTCACTCCATCAGAGATATGTCCTCCCCATACTCCAGCATAGATATGTCCAACCCTCACTGCAGCATAGATATGCCCTCTCCATACTCCAGCATAGCTATGTCCTACCCACACTCCAGCATAGATATGTCCTACTCTCACTCCAGTAGAGATATGCCATCCCCATATTTCAGCATAGATACGTCCTTCCCTCACTCCAGCATAGATATGCCCTCCCCACACACACTGCAGCATAGATATGTACTACCCTCACTCCAGCATAGATATGTCCTCCCCCAGACACTCCAGCATAGATATATCCTCCCTGCACTCCAGCATAGATATGTCCTACTCGCACTCCAGCATAGATATGTCCTCCCCACACACACAAGCATAGATATGTTCTCTCTGCACTCACTCCAACATAGATATATCCTCCCGACACTATTGAATGGATATGTCCTCCCTGTACTCCATCATATATATATGTCCTACCCGCACTCCACCATAGATATGTCCACCCCACACACACTCCAGCATAGATATGTTCTCCCTGCACTCATTCCAACATAGATATGCCCTCCCCACACTCCAGCATAGATATGTCCTACCCCACACACTCCAGCATAGATATATCCTCCTTGCACTCCAGCATAGATATGTCCTACTCACACTCCAGCATAGATATGTCCTCCCCACACTCCAGCATAGATATGTCCTCCCTGCACTCCATCACAGATACGTCCTCCCCACAGTCCAGCATAGATGTCCTTCCCGAACTCCTGCAAAAATATGTCCTCCCCACACTCTAGCATAAATATGTCCTCCCCACACTCCAGTGTAGATATGTCCTCCCCTCAATCCAGCATATTTCCTCCCCACACTCCAGCATAGATATATTCACCCCACACTCCAGCATAGATATATCCTTCTTGCACTCCAGCATAGACATGTCCACCCCGCATTCCAGCATAGATATGTCCTCCCAACACTGCAGCATTCAGGGCCTGTACCATGCTACCTAACAGCATGCCTACTCCACCTAACTATACCTACTGCTCCAACTAGGCATCTCAAGAAAGCAAAAATGCGAAATACCCCAGAACAGAGACAGTCACAAAGGGAGAGCAGAGCAAGAATAGCGAGACTGACTCAAGTAGCAAGCAAGGAGTGGGACTCTCAGGCAGTGGTCGAAGTGTGCCGGAATGGTCGGGAGCGGGGTTCCACTGGTTTTATTTTTTATTGTTAATAGCTCCACTACTGTTCTTCATGAAGTTAAAGCACACGTCTGCACTTTACCACCGGATATCAGTTATAGCTACATGAAATCTATTTCAACTGAACTGGCCGTCAACCAGCATGGCTGCAACCTTTGAAAAATGCGTTGCACGTTGTTCTTTTCCTTCCTACTCTGTCCCCCGCCGGAGTAACAGTTACACCCCTTTTTTTGCACACTTCTATCACTGCTCGTGGGTGTCGTGTGTGTAGATGGAAATCCACTTCTGCCTTCGTAACACATGCACTAATTTTGAGTAAACATCTGCAAATATGTTTATGTATGTTTATGTATGTTTTGTTTTTTACTTAACGTATTCTGGCCAGTATTACACTTCGACAGTTTGGTTATGTGTGCTTTCTTCTCGCTGAAAGTACTTTAGTCAGTATTACATTTTTCGAATGAGGTTCTATGCATTTTCATTCTCCGCACAAGCTTATTTTTGTGAACTTCTTTCACAGGCAGGTGTGTGATGATGTGTAACAGCAACAAGAATTGACAGGTAATGAAATCCACTAAATGAATTGTGGAGGCAAAAAAACAGTGCTGTCAGCGCAACTGAAAAAATAAGGAAACTTCATAATTTAGCATGTTTGTGTAGTCAAGAACTTTGCACAATTATGCAGAGGGATAACATCTTTGTGCACCAGGGGCCATATTACAGAAACATTGCATCAGTGCAAATGCAGTTTGGCATATTAAAAGCACCAGGGCAAAAATTACCCTAGTGCAAAAAAGTTTCATTTTCACTTCATTTTTGCACCAGGGCAAATTGTGCCCTAGTGCTAATATGGAATAGCATTAGCACTAGGTCAAACTTTGCTCTGATGCAAAAATGCATCAAAAATGTTTCTTTGTAGCACTAGGGCAATTTTAGCCCTGGTGCTTTTAATATGCCAAACTGAAATTGTCGAGGTACAATGTACCGCAGTGTTTTTAAAACTAGGGCAAACTTTGCACTGGTGCCAATACCGTGCAATCTTTGCACTTGCACCGGTGCAAGGTTTCTGTAATCTGGCCCCCGTAGGTCCACGTCTGATCACTACAGAACAGTTTGGGATCTGTCAAGAGGGCCACACAGGACACACAAAAGAACGAACGTGGGACATACAGCTAAATGTTTCTTTCTTACACACCCAAAGGATCAATAACGTCGGAGGGCATCTCAACATTTACAATAACCAAGTCTCTCACACTGGGCGGGATAACCTCTCACTTTAGCAGTGACGTTCTGGACTTTGGGGCACCTTATTATGTTGGTTGATTAGTTGCTGACTTTCTGGGACCTGCGAACGAAGACAACGGGCCTCATTACGAGTGCGGCGGTAACGGGTTAACGGCACCAGTATGGATGCTGGTTCCTTTAACCCTTTACTGCCGCATTCCGAGGTCCCTTAGCAGGAGCCGCTAAGGGACCAGGGAGCTAATAACGGGCCTGTTACTAACGGGCCCGTTATTAGCTCCCTTCCCATTCCCATTGAGCCCTATGGGGCTTGAATGGGAGCGGGGATGGGTATTTTGAATGGGGACTTACCGGGTTCTCCAAGGTTGGAATGACCCGGTAGGTCCCCATTCAAAGAACCCAGACCCGGACACGAATTTGGAGGCAGGCATGCCGCTAGTAGCACCATGGCTACCTCCAAACTCGTAATGACCCCCAACATCTGGTACAGAGTTTGGGGCTCATTACAGGTTTGGAGGTGCGGGAACAAATTGTCAGTAATGCCATTACCGCCACTTTTCCCACAGCACATATGACGAGTATGGCCCTGGAATGGGGGAATTTACCTCCAGCATAATGCTGGAGGTAAATCCTCCCACTGTCCACCAAATAATCAGCAAAATCATTGGAATTACCTCAGAGGTGATTCTGCTGGCTGTAATTCTGCCGAAAAAACCCCATAGAGTCCAATGGATTCTGAAAAAATTGGGATTTACTCTGCCACCGCCACATGTAATCTGGCGGTAATTCCGCCGGACCAAGTGGTGTTACAAATCATTCCATTGTGCTGTATTCTAGCAGATTTACTGCCAGAATACTGCCCAACTCGTAATGAGGTCAGAAAGAGCCATTGGGTTGGCCAGTGGAGAATTCTTCCCTGGAAGTAGAGGCGTCCTGCTGCTAGGAGGTAAGATGATGGAGTGGAACTGGGAGCGGGGGTCTTTTCCTCCCTTGGGGTTTCTATCTCTTCTTCTGGAAGAGTGGTGGAGCTAAATAGTGCACTCCCCGTGTCAGTCTTGTCTACGTTTAGGCTCTACTGTGCATCAGTGTAGGTATATTTTTCTGCAATTGATTTTGCAACAGGGTACCCAGCACGCTCTGGGATCCTCTCAGTACCGTGATTAAATAGGAGGACCTTTATCACCCCTCTATATTAAAGGTTGCTAACAACATCTCTCATGCCGATGCCATATCTAAGGCCTAACCAAGGCTTTGTGGCAAGGCATCTTTAACTCTGTTCTAGCAGCATCAGCTCTAAACCCAGCCAAGGGTGCATTCCTCGGGGTAACTTCCATCGTATCCGTCCTGTGCAGGTCCCATTCAACAGATCCCGGGGCAGCTTGTGTGAGCAATCAAGCCATGGATGTTGTGTATACCAGACTCAGTTTAGGGCAGGGGTAGACTTCCATAACATGCTACTCAAATCCCACTTCTCACACCATGTATCAAGGGAGCCACACGTGATGCACAAAAAACTGGACTCAGAAGATGTAGTTAACTGGTGTTTATTTACCTCAAAATAAACAATATTGGAAGGAGTCGCATCATAGTCAATAATCAAGTCTCATACTAGGCATGATGGCCACTGACCTACACAGTGGTGTTGCGGGCTTCTGGGTTTCCCAAACCTTTCATCTTTTGGCTGACCATTTTTTGGGGTTTCCAGGGTCACATGGCCCAAGACTACTTCTGGTAGAACCAAAGATCCTTGGTTAGTCTTGTCAAGCTACGTGCAACCACCTTGTCAGTCTTCAGCTCCGTCCCTCAATCCTGGGGCTTCTGACCCTCCGACATCCTCACTAAACCTCCTCAGGCCTCCTTGCCTGAGTCTTGTGCCTCCACCTGCCTTCGGCCTCCAGTCCTCATAGTTCCTTCCTGCTCTGTTGTTCTGCAGAATGGGTCTCCACTTCTGCCTCTTCGCGTCTCACTTCTCCTCTTGACTTGATGTTACCAACTTCCCTTCCTCTGTTCCACCTTCACCTCCTCTGGGCACCACTTCCTCCTGATGTTATCACGTCCTCCTGGCTACCATCTTCACCTTCTCTGGTCACTTTCTCTGGTCACTTCCTCCTCTTTCCCTTATGATGTCATGAACTCCTCCTGGTGTGTCTCTTCCTCAATCCACCAGCACCCCAACTCCTTCCAATCAATCTCTTTGTCACTCTTAAATGTTCTCCAACAGCCTGCAACAATAGCCTTCCCCAACAACTCACATTGACTTACTGAGGTCTCTGCTAGAGACAGTCAGCTCTTCCCTCCACCTAGGCGGCACTCACTCTTAGGCTCTGCTCCTGTCTTATACAATTTGGGAATGGCCGGGATTGTCTGCTTTTTCAAAGTTCACCTGAGAGGACTTTGAACGGAGTGTGACTGGACACAGGCTTGATCTGGCCTGTCTGCCATCTTGGAATCCACTCTGACCTTCCTGTTAAAACATAGTGCTGCTGTCATCATTCCTTAATGCCCGTGATGCAGTTCGGCAAAAATGGCGGCATAGGGAAAAGTATTAGTAGACAGTGAAGGACAAGGATAATGAGCAAGAAACCTGGATGTGTGCCACTTGTCGTGAAGTGGACACACATATATACACCCCTCCATAACCAGCATGGGAATGATGAGAAAAGTGTGGGAGAAATGTGGTATTGATTCCTTTGGGCAACCAGACTTCATGCCACCTAAAGTAAGGTACGCTGTGGTGCTCATAGTCTACAAATCCATACGGATAGAAATTAAATGTCTCCAGGAAAGCACCATGAACTTGTATATTCCAGAGAGAAGGCTACCTAAAACATGTAGCATTAAACACCTGCATGCAATCACCTCAGAAGGTGAGCACCTTTTATACTTTTAAGGAAAAAGAAACCCAGACCATACCAAGCGCTAAAAATCTCAAAACTTTATTTCATAATCCTTAAAGACGGCTTCCAAACATCATATCATTTCTATCAAAGTAATTGTTAGCTTGTACCCAATTGTAACAATTTAATGAAAAACCAACATAAACTGATTAGCGAGCATGTGCTAATGTTTCGCCCCTTAGTTCGGGCTTTGTCCAGGCTAAGCTATTTGAAAATAATTGTTAAATATGAATTCACATTTGATACCAATATTGTCCCTGACACAACTATTTGTACAACCTATTCATACAACTCTTAGACATGTATCCTATTTGTTCACCAACTTTCGAAATACATTCTGTAAATGACAAAGAAAAGAGAGAAACATGGTAGTGAGTGGTGACGAGAAATAACTGTTACCATGTTGCAATCTGAGTTGAAACAAACACTATCGCATTACATACGTCCATAACATATCCCAGCAATCTGGGAACCTACATCTAATTAATTGGCCCCATTATTAGCCTTTGCTACCGTATCACCCACTTCTGGTTCACACCTCGACTGGACAAAAAATAAATACATATATATATAGATTTAAAATATACAATAATCTTGAGCACTGCTCCCTTTAACATATTTCCTAGAGTTGTACGAAAAATTAGACTTTATGATAGGGTTGATAGTAAAGGGCCCTTCTTGCCTCACTACTTGTACTTGTTTAAAACAAGTTGAATGGGAGGTCCATTGATTCAGGACCTAAAGCCTATAAAATAACAGGGGTGTCATTGTTGAGCGGTATACATAATGGGCCTCATTACGAGTTTGGAGGTAGCCATGCCGTCATTACCGGCATGGCTACCTCCAAACTCGTGTCCAGGTCTGGATCCTGAAAAAAGGAAATTACAGGTCCATTCTGACTTTTTGCGAGCCCAGTAATTCCCATTTTCGGGACCCGGACCCGGTACGTCCCCATTCCCATTTGAGCCCCCATAGGGCTCAATAGGAATGGGGAGGATGCTAACAACGGACCCGTTAATGACGGATCTGTTGTTAGCATCCTGGTCTGCTCGCGGGTGCCGGTATGCACGTCTGGCCAGACCAGACGTGCATACCACCACCCGCGAGCAAACTCGTAATGTGGCGGCCCAGTGTGAATGGTGCCGGTACCTTACCAGCACTGTTCATACCGCGGCCGCCAGGGTCGTAATGAGGCCCCATGTCTTTTAACTTGCTCTCATACTTATGTCAATAATTCTCATTTGCATACAGTCCCTGTACCTGTATGGCATCGTATTCTTTAGTCAGTGAGCAATCGTGCGCTGCGCATAAGCTATCCCGTCTTCCCATTGGTTTCTATCATCCAATCTAAAGACTAGTTTCCAGAGTCTGGAAAAGCTCAGAACAGGCCAGTTGTGACTTTTAAGGCCAGTCGTACACATGCACATTGCAATGCGTCTGTAAGCAGAGAGGGACCCTTGCACGCCTCTCCTCAAGGCCGGTTCCATTCTTCCTTAATTCACTGACTGCGCTATAACACATCAGCAGGTGCATTATCACCCTGAGCCATCGCAATTGGTCATACATGTGCTTGCCTTCTATAACAAGTACTGTAGAGAATTATAAACATTAAGGGACCAGTTCACAAAGAAACAAGTTTTGAAAAAATACCGCAGCGGGTGCGTCCGCTTATTTACAAAGGTGACCTGCGTATTTTAAGTGTGTGTAGGGGGGTGCGGGGGCGAGTCACCGCTGAATGTACAGAACAATGAAGCTGGATTCACAAGGGAGAATAGACCGTGCACACGACTCGCAATCACATCTGCTAGCTTACATGGAGAACATTGTGTGAACCGTGCCTCAATATTAATAGACCTCAAAGTATATACACTCATAAAACAGTAACCAGGAATTGGAAGCATATTGTCCAGTATTTTTTCTTCATAGTTACATCTTATTTTCTTCTCCGTTGGAGTTCAGTGAGGCACAGCTGACGATAGTGACGGTACGCCGAGGGCCCTAATGAAAGAATGCGAGTGCTATATAAGCCCTTTTATCATAATCACATAAGAGACAGCGCGTTCAGTTATGTATACAAAGACGCCATATTATCGTTAACTACAAAGCCGCGGCCATCTTGAACAGTTTTCTGCAGACAGTCACCTCTGTCATCAGATTTATCTCCCGCCTGACTTGCCTCGCATGGCATTCACGTGAATGTCCACATGTTTGCAGTTTTCCCCTGTGTTCAGGAGCCGGGAACGATTGTCTGAAAGGTACACATGAAAGGAGGGTGGAAAGGGGTACAGATGGTTGGAGTAAAACAACATGGGATGATTTTAAGACTGGATTCTAAACACGCACCAACTGCAACGTCAACAATCTGACAGTGCACAGTATTTCATAGATATACATACTGATAATAATGTAATAGTTACACTGATCTGTTATTCATTGATCTCTCCAAAGCACTTCATATTCCAAATTATTAAAAGCAATTATTTTTAACCAATCAAAATTAACGCTTGTTTTATTATCCTTGGATTGGTGAAATGCTGAGCCAACCGGTCCCAGACATGCAGTATTTGTTAAGCGACACAATAATTTTTTCTTTGCTGCCAGCCCACTATTTCATTGTTTGTCAATACGACTCCTTAATTAATGTTTGTTTGTTTGTTTTATTATTTATAATGCGCGAGCATACCCAGGGGTATCAGGGCACAGCCTTTACAAGAATTTGCGAAGCTTCGTTACAGGTCATAGAGTGTACAGAGTGACAATAGGGTACACCAATATTATATACATTTAACAGTGAAGTACACAGATATTACATACATATAAACAAGTGGGCACACGTGGTTACATTGTATGTGGGTAGCATGAAAAAGGGCCTGGCAGCGGAGGTAGTGTCTTTGGCGTCCTACTTTTTCTGCCATGAGACAACCTTGGATCGGAAGTTCTGGTAGGGCAAGTCCACTCTGAGATTAGGCGGTAAGGAATTCCACAGTTTGGCCGCTTTCACTGGGAAGCTGTTGCCACCTATGGTGGCGCGTTTAAAGTTGGGGACAGAGAGACGGTCTTTGTAAGCAGTTCTGGTGGGTCTCAGGGAGGACTGTCTATGGAATCTATTGATCAGCTAGGTAGGGGCAGAGTTATTGAGGGATTTGTGTGTGAGGGATGCAGTTTTAAAGATAATTTTGTTCTTGATGGAGAGCCAGTTAATGGTGTTAGTCGCCCATTTCACATTTCTTTTTTTATTTGTTTCAATGTTTTATTGGTTTAGATTACATACAGCATGAAATTTAATACCATTGGCTGAAAACATTGAGAACAGTCTTAATCTTCCCATCACCCAAATGCATAAATACTAGATTACAAATCTATTAAGAACTTTCCCATTTCTTAATAGCTTTGGGTGAAACCAATCCCCTATTTAAGTATTTGGTTGCAACAGACTGATTACTTAATTGGTTAGTTGCCACCAAAGCATTGTTTAAGTGTTGCTCCGCCACCATAAACACATTCTCAAATTGTGTTGGTCAGCAGCGACCTACCAGATAAATGTACTGGTCACCGACAGCCTACTGACTAGTAAGGCTTTTGCTTTTAGCTATTGGCTACTTTTATAAATCCCTAACTACTGGGTACTTTTTCTACTCCCTAACTATTGGCTACTTTTTTACTCCCTAGCTACTGGCTACTTTTTTACTCACTAGCTACTGGCTACTTTTGTACTCACTAGCTACTGGTTACTTTGTTACTCCGTAGCTAGTGGCTAATTTTTTACTCCCTAGCTACTGGCTACTCCCTAGCTACTGGCTACTTTTTACTCCCTAGCTACTGGCTACTTTTGTACTCCCTAACTACTGGCTGCCTTTTTACTCCCTAGCTGCTGGCTACTGTTCTACTCCCTAGCTACTGGCTACTTTTCTACTCCCTAGCTACTGGCTACTGTTTTAATCCCTCGCTTTCTACTTCCTAGATATTGGCTACTTTTTTACTCCCTGGCTACTGGCTACTTTTCTACTCCCTAGCTACTGGCTACTTCTTTGCTCCCTCGCTACTGGCTAGTTTTCTAGCCCTAGCTACTCGCTACTTTTCTACTCGCTAGCTACTGGCTACTTTTTTACTCCCTACCTACTGGCTACATTTCTACTCTTTAGCTACTGGCTGCTTTCTATTCCCTAGCTACTGACTACTTTTATTCTCCCTTGCTACTGGCTAATGTTCTACTCTCTAGCTACCAGCTACTTTTATTTTACTCCCTAGCTATGTGCTACTTTTTTACTCCCTAGCTACTGGCTACTTTTCTACACCCTAGTTACTGGCTACTTTTTTACACCTTGAATCCAACATATGCCTGACCCCTTTTGCTATGTACCTCCACACTCGAACACTCCGCCCCATAAAACCTGGAAAACATATTCGGGGATTAGCCAAATCACCTGAACTCAGGGTGTTTTGGCATCCCTCAATTGGGGACTGTGCAAGTAAGGGCGAAGTGATGTCACTGCCCACAGGACTTTTAACATGTCCACTTCTATACTGGTGCCTGACCTTTTTTCTAACTGGAAATAGAAACAAAGTTTAAATTATACTTTGATGGGTACGAGACTGATGGTGGCCATTTGGAGCAGGGAGATAGGGGTGTAGGTGGGCACGAGGGTGCTGCGGATGCAGGTAGCCTGCCTGACCTCCCTCAAAAGGAGACATGTGAATATTCATGTGCGGCCAAATGTTTGGCTCTGTTATCACTAAAAATGTGCATGTGCAGACAACTATATAAGACATGTAGCCAAACATTCCTCAACACTATATGGGAATTCCACATTCCCAGGGACTATCCCTACCCAGATCCTTCCCTACCCCCCCAGCCCATTCCTTTTCAGTGCATTCCGCCATACCCTTGCCAGTCTTACACCACCCACTATCAACTCATCTAACCCCTCGCCTTGAACTTCACCTATCCCAGCTCTGCCTCCTGCCCCCTCAAGTCTCACTCTTGGTCTCTGGAATGTCCGATCTCACCCCTTTACAAGAAATCTTCCTTCTAGGACCATTTTCACATTTACTGCCCTCTCCGTACAGTCATGGCCAAAGTAAAATCTGATATCTTTCCGCATGACACAGAGATGACTGCTGCTCTCTGAGCTAACTATGCTACATTTCCACACCCTCCTAATAAGGCGCAGTCAGTGTCATGATTAGTATGTCCCCATTCGTGCTTTCTGGCTCTCTTCCCTCATCCTTCCCGAACAGCGCTGTCCAACTTCTGGCCCGTCCTCCTCTTTAGTCTCACCATCTACCGTCCCCGTGACCCACTCAGCCCTTTCCTTCTTGACCTTGACCTCCTTCTACTTGACTCCCTACAATCTTAGGGCCCAATTCACGGAAATGTGCATTGATCCCGCAAAGTCTGCACGCCTCGAACGACTCTGCGTATTCCTGCGCGCAGAAGATATTTTGCATGCTCTGCGTATTCATGGATTTGTCCCCGCAAAGTGACCCTATGCGCATGTAGCAGCCAGAACGCCCCCTGACACGCTGCCCACAAAGCAAATGTAGCCACTAATACCTACCTTTGAGCTGTCCTTGGCACCAAGTTAATGCACCCCGTTAATCCTGCGTGTGGTCCCCGTAACTATTCACAACACCACCCCTGTGACGAATCAATTTTCGGGGGCACTAGTGGTGCAAGGAGGAATATTGGTTTCTAAACCATCAATCGGCCCCACACCTCTAGTACACCAGAAGAAATCCGAACAGATTGGAAACACAAGTAAATTATAAATCTCCTTGTCCAATTCTGGTACCGTGGATGGAATTGCAGGCTTATCTCTGCAAGGTCGTGGATCATCGGTTAGATGCAACACAGTGAAAATACAATTATTACCCAATGATAAAAGGGACTGTCCAGTCAAGGTTGTATAAAAATATCTACTTTATTATTATAACAACAGACAGTTCTAGCACACTACAAAATACATCCCACCCTGTAAAGGAACACAGAGGACAGACAGTTTCATGAAGGAAAGAGATGCACTCTGGATACTGACAGGAGGGTAGTCGGTAAAGCAATCAGTCTTACTTGTTCAAGGTTATTTGGTTTCAGCACCAAGGGAGCAAGGGGTCGTAAATGTCACTAGGGGCCTCCGGAGAAGGACCAGCGGGACGGAACCACAATGTACCTGGTGCTTGAGATGATCCTGATGCTTGACAGCGTCGAGTCGGTTCCAGGACGCTTTGCAACTCCTGTGACAATGTTCAAGACAGGAGACAACTGCAGGTGTCAGGCAGCAGGCAGTTCAGCAAGCAAGGCTGGACAGACGACTGCAGACTGGCCTACACGGCGGCTCGGGGTCAAGAATTGTTGTCTCTGTGCTGGTTGGCCGGATCTGAAACGTTGGTTGAAGCGTATTCGATGGCTTTAGTGACTGCAGCGTGACAACAGCCAGTGGTGCAGCCGGTCTCGGTTCGAGGATTCGGCTGCCTCAAAAATGTCCTTAATAGATGGACGCTGGTTGATGCTTGTTGTGGCACTCCTCCTCGCACCTTCGCTGGGCATTTGTCATCCTTTAAGGTGGATATGGCATCAGATACGTGGGGCTTAGCCACCAGCTACACTGGTGTGCAACTCATGACTGCTTTGTAGGTGCTACATGCAGTCTTGAACAGTATCCTGGCTTGAAGTGGAAGCCAATGTAGTTTGCGCAGGATGGGGGTCATTCGGGAAAACTGTCTGTGCTCCCCTAATAAGATGTGCTGCATCGTGGTGGATTGCTTTTAGGGATATGTCCTGTATGATACAGACCGAGGATGCATCCACGCCAAGACATCGCCTGATAACAAGGGCCTATGAGGAGCCCAGCTGTATCATAAAGGACATATCCAGAATCAACAAGCACCCCACAGGGGGCAAGACAAAACCACCATTAGCCTTGATAAAGACCCAGAAGGTCGAAACAGATGTCGGCTGACCACAATTGTGACCATGAGCCCACACTACAATTGACGAATAAAACCTGCACTTATCACCAAATGTAAAAAGCGTGGAAAATCTACTTTTTTCAAAAACAACAAATTGCGAAAAAACCCTCTATCGTACCAAAAGGAGGTATGGCCTTCACCTCAAAACACACCCTGTGACCTTGCACCAACAATTAGAGTATCACAACAATAGACAGAGTTTAGCAAGGATGGTTCCAATCCTAGGGCCCCATTTGTTATTTCTTACATAGCGCTACACACCCATAGGTCTCAGAGCGCTGAAATAATAGAAGACATTATTATCGTACAGAGTGGTACTCCATTTATCGACCTCGGAAGGATGAAAAACTGAGTTGACCCTGCCGGGATTCAAACCTGCCACAGCAGGCTGCGCACAGATATAAGGGGTGAGCGATTAGCTCACTGTGCTATCTGACCCGCTAATGTTATAATATTTACAATGAATTTAGTCAAGGTTGCCTAGCGTTTTAGGCTTTTCATGCTTTTATTGATTCCCTTACATTTGCACGTGTAATAAGTTCATTGTGGATGGAGAAATCCGAAATAAAACTTTAAGAAGCCTACTCGATTAATGGTCCCTACTTCTTCGCCATACCCTCTTCCACCTTTACTGCATTTGTCCGCTGGGTCCTCTCCCATTGAGCTGGCTCCCAACCTGAAGGCAGCCACACCATCCTATGCCCACCTTTGCACCACAGAAGACCTTTAATACTTTACCTGGTCCAATCTCGTCCATTTGTGCCACAGTTCTTGTTCCACTATGTTCTTCCCTTTCTTTTTACAAAGTAGCAACTTCCCTCCCTATGCCCAAAGCTCCCTCTGCAGAGGTCGACATCGCCCAGCTATCAGGCTGTCTCTCTCTGCTACCCCACTCTGCAGAGCCCACCATTGCATGGCTATCAGGCTGTCTCTCTCTGCTACCCCACTCTGCAGAGCCCGCCATTGCACGGCTATCAGGCTGTCTCTCTCTGCTACCCCACTCTGCAGAGCCGCCATCGCCCGGCTATCAGGCTGTTTCTCTCTGCTTCGCCACGCTGCAGAGCCCGGCATAGCCCAGCTATCAGGCTGTCTCTCTCTGCTACCCCACTCTGCAGAGTCCGGCATCGCATGGCTATCAGGCTGTCTCTCTCTGCTACCCCACTGCTGGAAAATGCTGAAACATGTTGCATCCACCAGAGTCACTGACTACCCAGTGACTAAGGACTTTGTCCTCAAATCTGTCTTTTGAAGTAGTCACTGCATGCAGGCTGCAGACACTCACTTCTGTCTATGATTCTGGACTCTCCTACATTCTCATCCTCCTTGATGTACCTGCAGCTTTTGATATTGTCGCCCACTCCTCGCCCTCCTCACCTTCTACGGCATCAGCGACCAACACCTATACATTATCTGATTGCCCCATCTGTCAATCTTTCTCCACCTCATGGGGCTCTGGAACCATTACTCCCACACACAAGGTTCTGTCCTTGGACCACTCCTCTTCATTCTTTACACCCCCTCAATGAAATCGTACCGCCCTTTGGGTTTCTCCACCTATTGGCCGATTATAGACGAATCATCTTCTCCTTTACCTCTTTCCCTCCTGAGCGATAGTCTTGCATATCTCAATGTTTCTCTGCCATCCACCGGATGTTTCTTCAGGGCCTCATGTTTAATTCCTCTCAAACCAAAGTCATCTACCTCCCTGCCTCAACTGGCCACGTCCTCTCCCATCCCCCATTTCCTTTCCCCTGACCTCCATGTTCCTTGCCCCAAGGCTTGAAACCTTGGGGTTCTTCTTGACAGTGACCTCAAGCTCTCGGAATTCATCACCTCGATTGCGCAGCAGCCAAGATGAACCTCCCAAAGTTCTGGAAAATCCATCCACTTCTTACCTAACGCTCCAGCAAAGCTGCAGTTACTACCCTTGTTCTCGACTGTACTCAGCTATCTCTTCTACTTAGTCGAGCCTCCTTCTGGGCCAACCCCTCACCTCCTTCACTCTGCTAATCAAAGTACTGAGCATTGCACCCACTACAACCTCCCAAGATCTTTGCCCACCTCCTCCCATTGCCTCCTCGATGGATGCCTGACTTGCTCTTCCTCCTCTTTAAAACTATCCACAAACCGACCCCTGCTCCCGAGTAACTCCATCTCCCTTCTCTTAAGCACCACTCACCCTATCTGTCCACTTGAGTTTCTTTTCACCTCTGCCACCCTTCCATTGGAACACTGCCAATGGTTCTAGGTTAGCTCTAAACTAATTAACCTGGAGGGGAGGGCAAAGAGTAAATTAACAGGGTGATGCCCTTACTCTGGATACTCTGTAAGACGAAATGGGGCAAAACACCTCTGTACCGTGATTAGTTACAGCCTAGTGTGTCCAGTTTCCGAAAAACAGTATGCAAACAAAACTGTCTTGAGAAAAAACACTGTGGTTAAGGGGAAAAGCAGTTTTAGAAAAATGTGTTTTAGAAAAACAAGGCTGTGAAGGAAGACAGGAAGGATACAGTGATTTTCTAACTGTCCCTTCCTCCTACCCACACCTCACCCTAGAAGCGCTGATTTGACGCTTATCAAAAGGGATAGGAAAAGAAGGTAAAAGACTTAATTCTATCAGTAGTAATACGTCCAGCCTTGTTGGTATTTTGCCCATCAACCACTCTCTTCCACTATGTGTACGTATTGGAAGAGACAAGTAGCCAAACAGCAAAAATCAGTGCATCAATGGTCTTGGATACAGCCAAATTAATGCCTCTACAGTGTAGCAGTCAAAATGACGGTGACTGCTACACGGTAGAGGCATTAATTTGATCTACTGTATGTGAGCAGTCTTTTTACCTGACCCCACCCTACGTTAACCATTAACATTTCTAAAAACGCAGAGTGGAGTGTGTATTGTCTTTGTGTTGTTTTTGGCATACAAACTTGGGTTTTTTGTAGTTTGTGTCTTTTAAATCCCAGTGCACCAGGTCAACAGGCAATCCCTAGGCCATTAAACTTACAAGCATCCTAGTGGATGGCTGTATCCAAGACCATTGACGCACTGATTTTCGCTGTTTGGCTACTTGTCTCTTCCAATATGTACACATAGTGGAAGAGAGTGGTTGATGGGCAAAATACCAACAAGGCTGGACGTATTACTACTGATAGAATTAAGTCGTTTACCTTCTTTTCCTATCCTTTTTTATCAGCGTCAAATCAGCGCCTCCTATGTTAAGGTGTGGATAGGAGGAAGGGATAGTTAGAAAATCACTGTATCCTTCCTGTCTTCCTTTTGCCCTTAACCACAGTGGTTTTTCGGAAACTAATCACGGTACAGATGTAGCTCTAAACTAACACCTTCTTGACCTGGAAGATGAACCTGTGTGGTCAACCAGCATCATCCACGCCCATCCTCTCCTGCTTCGACTGTATATCAACTATACATATCTCCGTAAATGAGTGCATGGTAGTCCATACCGTCACAATTCTATGTTCTGATGCGCCTCTTCCATCAGTTAGCATGGTACCATTGCCAATGCCCTTTGAAGGGATTCTCTCTAGCTACCTCTAGCTGTTCTCTCTGGCTACATCTAGCTGTCCTCTCTAGCTACCTCCAGCTGTTCTCTCTGGCTACCTCTAGCTGTTCCCTCTGTCCACCTCTAGCTGTTCTCTCTGTTCTCTCTGGCCACCTCTAGCTGTTCTCTTTAGCTACCTCTAGCTGTTCTCTCTGGCTAGCTCTAGCTGTTCTCTCTAGCTACCTCTAGCTGTTCTCTCTGGCTACCTCTAGCTGTTCTCTCTAGCTACCTTTAGCTTTTGTCTCTGGCTACCTCTAGCTATTCTCTGTAGAAACCTCTTTAGTTATTTACTGGTGGAAGCACTCCTATCTAAAATGAATTAAAATAAAAAAATAAAGAGTTGCGAGTGCCTTTGTCCAACTGATCTCTGCCTAAAATGAATCTACCCCAGGTTTACGCCTTTGTGACCCCCCAACTCCTGCAGCAAGCCCTTTCCAGTGACCCTCTCGATCCTTGCCTTGCTCAGATCTGCCTGACTCTCCTCTCCTCAGTAGGGATGGATGGTATGTCTGTTCTCCCTCCCTCTCTCGGCTGACACTTGTCTCTCTCAATCTTTCCCACTTTCTTTCTTGATATTTTTCTTTGTTGACCTTCATTGCGTTTTCCTTTTTCTTTCCGTCCATCCTTTTCGTTTTATATTTATTTCATTTTCTTTTGCTCACTGTTATTACTGTGTCTCTTTTTCTGTCTTCCTTTCGCTCTCTGTTCCTCTTTTTCTTGTCTCTTCATTGGGGGTGACTGTACAGGATGTGCAAACTGTGCTTGATCTGGAGACTGTCTCATGGGGTGGCAGTGCCTGACCAGGGTGGGCCGTCCGAGAGAACAATGTGCCTGGTTGATTTGGGGATTGGGGTTTTACGAATATGATTGAGGGGGAGCAAGGATGACTACACTGTATAGGGGTGACTGCAGGGACAGCATCAGGGCCTTTCAATCTTTTCAAATGAAAGGGGCCTCGAGTCTCAGGGGACCCCCAGGGAATGCCCTTCTGTTGCCAGTCAGCAGTCTTGTAACAGGGCAAAATATTCCTTTCTCTATTTTCATTCTGGGGCTTAGAATGCGTGCTTTGCTGCGCTTATATCCCTTCCGGCCATCCCTTCCCACGGGATATACAGAAGTGTTATCACCTCATTGCCTTCTAACACTGGTTTCTTCACATTAGCCACTTGCTGACTAAGAAGGGTTTATAGCTCTTCACTGGGCATTTAGTGATTAAGAGCCCTGCTGGCTGGCCGCCTCGTGATAATCGGTGGCTATTAACCTTATCTTTGTCGCCATTGCAATGAATGCACCCCAATGTTCGCTCTAACCAAGGGGGCTCCCAACAAACATGTTGAAATGGGCTGCCACACATCTTCAGCTGGGTCTGCGGGACTGTGCCTGAACTTGGGTGCCGATTTATGAGAGTATCAACAGGAATATGGCAGTAGATATGCAGCGTATTAGTGCAGTGCACCTTTGATGGCCATTGCACGCTAAGTAGACTGCACAAGTGTTGGGCGCAGCACGTCTGTGAGGAAGCGCTAATATCATAAACATGGAGGTGTAGCAATCCATCTTTGGAAACCACTGATTCACCCTAACATCGCAGGATGACGTTTGTTCCATGAATTCACTAATAACAAATGAGGCACGCTAACCAACTTCAGTAGACCGATCCCAAACGCATGATTTCAATGCCCGCTTGTTGAGAGGCCATGCAAGAGTTGTGAGCATGGCTGCCTTTGTGTGTGTCTGCTGGAAGTTCACTTACAGGCTAGAGGGAAAGTTGGTGTGTGGCAGGAGGTATCCGAGAGGAGCAGGCGGGAGGGTTTTGAGGTATTGCCCGGGGGAGGCTTGGGGTGCTATAGCCCTGGGTCCTTTGGTTGTAGCCCCGGATAGAAGGTCTCGATATTAGCGTATCCCCAGAGCTTTTTCAGACCTAGCAACACCCCTATGTTGAGGAAGAACATAGGGCTGGACCACGGACAATACTGAAGCGGCAACACAGCATCGAGCGGCATTTGGGGCCTGCATGGAACCTGGACACGTCACTTCCGTCTTCGGTGGAACTGCTGTGCACTTCTGTGCATGTGGTTCCTTTCGAAGTACTGTTGCCATGTCTGCTGGTGTTTCGCAAACCTTTGCTCTGCCACATTGTGGAGCAGGTATTGGATGCCAGTGTGCACCACACTGGCAAATGCATACAGGACCTAATTCAAAGAAGCGTTTTATAATGGCAAAACCCCATTGGAAAACACCCGGTGAATAAGGGCCATAGTTTCCTGAGAGCAAGATGCAAGTGCGCAGAATGAAGGTGGTGCAGCAGTGTTTATTCCACAATACTACCTGATGGTGTGACCATGTGTAATGAGTGTGATGATGGCTGTGGTGTTGACTATATCTGATGGGGTCAATGGGCCAATACTGACATTGGGGCTCATTACGGGTCCGGCGGTAACGCTGCGGGTGCTACCAGCGGGTTGCCATCTGGATCTATAAACAATTTCTGACGCCCGACCTCCCGGTGCCACCGGGCTATTACAAATCCGGCGACCAGGAAGTCAGGCGCTGGTAATTGGGTACACAGAAGCACCGGAACCAGTGTTAACAGTGCCGGTGCTACCGTGACGGGTCTGCCTACCATGGCCGCTGTGCCCAGCAGGGTCAGACCCGTCGGGCACGGCAGCCCCGGCAGGCAGAACTGTAATATGCCAGTCCAGAAACAACAGTGACGTTGTTACCGTACCAGCATGGTCAGAATGAGCCCCAATGTCGTAGATCACCGCCCAAGGATGCTGGCGCGGGAGCATTCCTCTAAAAGCAGTTTATCACTTCACTCCCCACAATGACGAGTGCCTGCACTTCTCTTTTTCCATTTCAAGCACTTTGATTAGTGAACAAGCAATGTATGCATTCATTAGCAATGGCAAAAGTAAACGCCATGTGATTAATGTAAAGCATTTATGTGGATATACAAAGGAAAAGCAAATGTACACATGAACTCTCCACCTCCCAAACCCCCTAAAAGCATTCCTGCCCTTCACTTTTTTCTCAATAGCACTCCGTTGTTTAAATGGTGGTGAGAACACTTGAGATGGGAGAGTCGGAGGGGGGCTGGTGAAGTGCAATGAGCCAACACGAAATTAGGTGGAGAGTAGGTGGGTCACAGCTGCATCCTGCGACAAAGCCTAGTTAGAGAGATGGGACATCTAACACCGGCGGAAAATAGTGACAAATGCACCAGGCAACGTTGGGAGCCAGTGAACATGTGCAGGACCTTACTTATACTTTGAAGTGTTTTCATTCCTCAACCTTTCTTTCTGCTGCCTTCTTCTTCTTGTGTGTTTAGCCTACAGCCTTTCCCTCTATTGGCTTTTTCTTCTAGTGTTTTGATCCTTCAACCTTTCATCCTTGTGCCTTTTTCTTCTTGTGATTTCAGCTTTTCTTTCTAGTGCCTTTTTCGACGTGTGCTCCTATTCGCCAGCCTTCTTTAAGTGCCTTTTTCTGCTTGTGAATCAATTCTTCAGCCTTTCTTTCGAGCGCCCTTTTCTTCTTGTATTTTCTTTCCTCAGCCTTTCTTTTTAATGACTTTTCCTTCTTGTGTTTTTAGCCTATAGCCTTTCCTTCTCATGCCTTTTCTTCTAGTGTTTTCATCCTTTGACCTTCCTTTCTAGTACCTTTTTTCTTCTTGTGATTTCAGCTTTTCTTTCTAGTACCGTTTCACTTCTTGTGATTTCAGCTTTTCTTTCTAGTACCGTTTCACTTCTTGTGATTTCAGCTTTTCTTTCTAGTGCCTTTTTTCTTCTTGTGATTTCAGCTTTTCTTTCTAGTGCCTTTTTTCTTCTTGTGATTTCAGCTTTTCTTTCTAGTGCCTTTTTTCTTCTTGTGATTTCAGCTTTTCTTTCTAGTGCCTTTTTTCTTCTTGTGATTTCAGCTTTTCTTTCTAGTACCGTTTCACTTCTTGTGATTTCAGCTTTTCTTTCTAGTACCGTTTCACTTCTTGTGATTTCAGCTTTTCTTTCTAGTACCGTTTCACTTCTTGTGATTTCAGCTTTTCTTTCTAGTACCGTTTCACTTCTTGTGATTTCAGCTTTTCTTTCTAGTGCCTTTTTTCTTCTTGTGATTTCAGCTTTTCTTTCTAGTGCCTTTTTTCTTCTTGTGATTTCAGCTTTTCTTTCTAGTGCCTTTTTTCTTCTTGTGATTTCAGCTTTTCTTTCTAGTACCTTTTTTCTTCTTGTGATTTCAGCTTTTCTTTCTAGTACCTTTTTTCTTCTTGTGATTTCAGCTTTTCTTTCTAGTACCTTTTTTCTTCTTGTGATTTCAGCTTTTCTTTCTAGTGCCTTTATCGACGTGTGCTTCCACTCGCCAGCCTTCTTTAAGTGCCTTTTTCTGCTTGTGAATCAATTCTTCAGCCTTTCTTTCGAGTAACGTTTTCGTCTAGTGATGTTAGTTTTCAGCCTGGCTTTCTAATTTGCTGGATCGACCATGGGAACTTTATTTCCAACAGAACATGCAAACAACCTCACTTTTATTCTGTCTCTCGGCGAAATGTTTGTCAACCAACTCATGATACTTTAATCAAGTGCTAAGGACGAGTATGCTCGTCCATTTTGCATAGACTTGATCAAAGCTCAGCAGTTAAGGGGTTAAATTACTATTCTAGGGCAGTTTTTATTACTTTTAACTTTCTGGTTTTATGATTTTGTTTCCTTTTACCGACACAGTTTATAACCACTGCCGTTAGAGTTTGACTGGACGCTGTTTTACACACTGCTCCTCACGCAGCTACTGTACCTTTATTTACTTTCTTTCTCCTGATACATTTAATTTACTTGTTTTTGTTTCTTTGTAACCTGCGTCCCGTGGGGCGAGGTTGCCTGGCCTCCCCGGCTTCAAGGTGGGCTTGTTCACATTGTAGCTGTTTTCTCTATTTCCGACCCGCACTCACCCTGTGAGTCTTGCCTCGCTGTCGGCAGCTCCTTCGATCTGATTGGCTCCAGACAATTGAATGTGTACTACGAATGTGCCGTCTCCTCAAAGGCGCAGCGGAACCGTCTCACTCCAGCCAAAGTCCGGCCAATCTGCAGTCATCCGCACGTCAGGTGGGCTCTGGGCATGTCCATCTGTTAACACCTGGCTGCATTACTCACGTCAAGAGCTTATTGGGGCAGCACCCTCAGGTACTGTGTTTCCCTCTGGCTGGATGTCTGACCCTGCTGCTTCCGTACTCTCGCTAGTTCATCCTCTGTGTCATGTTAAATGCCTATTACTGAATTTGTGCTCTTTAGCGGCTCATGCCGCTGATTATAATTATAATTGTTCTTTTATAACGCGCTTAACACCAGAGATTGGTTTCTAAGCGCGGGATCGGGGTTCGAACCTGTGTTGCACTGCATTGGCTTCCAAGACAAACGCGTTGCCCCTCCTGATTTGGTTTTTGTCTGATAGAATCTTCGGCCACGCTCCTTTTTCATGCCCTGCCTTCTGGGTATGGCATACTTAGACTTCATAGAGGTCCCCCTAATATGGGTGGGGGGCTCGCACTGCTTTATCTTTCTATTTTTGACTGTTCTACTGTGCCATTCAAGCTCACGGTCAACAATGAAGTCTGTCCTGCTTCGTGTCTTGATCTCTGCTTCTTCTTCACTTCATTTGTTACTGGTTTATCGGCCTCCCAGCCTAGACTCTGGCTTCGATCTGGCTTTCATCTGGCCCTATTGGATATTGTGTCTGGCTTACAGCTCCATTATGGGACCTTGATAGTCCTGGGGGACTTTAACCTCCACTCTAATAACCCTAGTGATGACCAAGCAGATCTCTTTATCTCTGCCTGCGCTGGTCTCGGCCTTTCCCAACTTGTTCAGGGCTCCACTCATGTCCTAGGGAACACCCGTGACCTTATTTCTCCCCCCTCTTCTTTGGTTACAATTTTTCCCTGCCTACCTATTATTTGGTCTGACCATATGGCCATCCCTTTCTCTGTGAATATGGCATCCATCTTCCTGGTGTCTGCCCAACCTCGCCCCCATCTCGGCGCTGGAGCAACATTGAAGGCAGAGATATTGCATCAGGTATTGTTAATGCTGTCACTGGTGACATCACGTTTGACCTTCTGGCCCTGTTTTCTGCTATGCTCACTGCAGCTGATTATCTGGCCCTTCTTAAAGTCGTTCGTCCTCAGGCTCGTCCCTCCGAGCCTTGGTTTTTGGCTGACCAGCCCAGCCTTTGCTTGCCTTAGAGACAAACGGAACAGATATGGCGGATCTTATTGTCCTATTGCTCTCTTTGCAACTCACAAAGCTGCGGCTTTATATGAACAGGCAATAGTTAAAGCTAAATGCTCCTATTTTGCCTCTCGGGTTGAATTGGCTGCGAACTCCCTGAAATAACTATTTTAATTGTTTCAGTTGCTGTCGTCTCTTCCTTCCTTTAATCAGGTGATTCTGTCACACAATCTTTGTAATTCTTTATCCGCTTTTTTTTAAATAAATAAACATCATTAGACAGAAGATCGCTGATCAGTTGCCCCTTCAGTTTCTCTTTCAGCCGTCATAGCCCTCGGGCAGTCTCGTTTTGCCTGGTCTACATTTCCGGTCTTTCAGGAGGAGGATGTGGTGCGAGCTACCCTCAATATGAAATCTGCCTCCCCGGCAGACTTATCCCGCTCAGCCTACACAAAACTGTCATCCCAGGTATTGCACCTCTTGTTACTACTGCTGTAAATCTGTCTTTTACTAATTCCAATATCCCAGTTTCATTTAAACACACCTTGATCATTCCTCTTCTGAAAAATCCTTCGCTGGACCCATCTATCTTGTCCAATGCTCAGCCTATTTCTCTTCTTACCTATCCTATGAAACATTTGGAAGCTTTGGAAACCCCTCTTCTCCACTCTTTCCTGGAGGTCTCGGGTCTTCTTGACTTATACCAGTCTAGTTTGTGTCCTGGCCAGGGCACAGAATCAGTCCTGGCGTCGGCGGTTGATGTGTCGGCCCAGATTGTGGATCAGGGTGGTGTGGGTACCCTGAACCTGCTGGACCTCTCTGCCGCTTTTGACACTGTGGATCATGGCATCCTCCTGAAGAGGTTGTCATTAGCGGGGGATTTCTGGCATGGTCCTTGACTGGGTTGGGTCTTTTCTTCTTGACCTTTCGCAGTCTCTCTCGCTTCACCCTTTCTTTCACTTTCCATGCCCATCCATTGTGGGGTGCCTCAGGGCTCGGCTCTCTCTCCTCTTCTTTTCAATCTTTATATCCAGCCACGTGTTAAGTTGTTTCACTCCCTTGGGTTTTGGTGTTCCTCATATGTCTCTCCCTTCTTGCCACAGCTGAGCGGTGTCTGAAGTGTCTGTCAGCCATCCATGTTTGGATGTGCAGAAACGGGCTTTATCTTACCGGGGAGAGGCCCTGATTCTTGAGTCCCCCCCTGAATCTTCAGGGTGATCAGCAGCTTTCTGGCCTGTCAAACCCAGATCTCTACCTATCCCGTCCGCTGTAGTTAAAAATGTGGGTGTGAGCTTTCGGCTTCATTGTCAAGGCAGGCCCAGGTCAGCACTACCTGCCAGTCTGTCCATTTTAAATTGCGCATTTTGCGTAAGGTTCTGCACTACCTTCCTTGTTCACTTCGCCCTTTGGTGCACTTTTCACTCACATCTGGCTCCGTGGATTATTGTAACTCGCTTTTTCTTAGGCAGCCCGTTTTTTTACTCCAGCAGCTGCAAGTTCTTCAAAATCCTGCAGCCAAGCGGGCCAAGGGTGTTGCCCGCCATGCCTCTGCGTCTCCGATTGTGCATGCCCTGCACTGGCTGCCTGTGGCCAAATGGGTGAAGTGTAAGGCCCTATGCCTGATTCATCAGACTTACTGTAAAACCGGCCAGAATTTCTGCAAAGGAAATGCATTCACTATATCCCCTCCCATTCTGTATGCTCTTTACGGATTCTGGTTCCCCGGTTGAAACTTTCTCAGGTGGGAGGTTGCTCTTTCTCTGTGGCAGCTGCCCTATTAGGGAATACCTCCCCGCTATCTCTACAGACGATTGTTGACCATCTGTTGTTTCGACGCGCCCTGAAAACATTTCTGTTCTCAGTCTGAGTTTCTCTGTTTCTTTCTTCTTGACTCCTGCTCTGTTTACCTCTCAGCGCCATGATGCCCTAGTCAGTGAAGGTAGCGCTTAATAAATGTATCTAAAATGTTTAATTGGGAGGGTCCCACAAACCCTCTCTCTAGCCCACATGCCCAACCTCAAACCCACACCCTCGTCACCCACTGCCCTGTGCTCCCACACATAACATATATATATATATTTTTAAATGAATCAGCAAAAAACACATCGAGCAAAAGTGCTCAAAGAAAATGCACAGGAGGAAACTGACAATGAAATACAAATGCATTACGTTTAAGTCATTTGGGAAAGTAATCGGAGTCAACAGCTACCCTAGTCATTGACGCTTTCAGTAGGAAAAAGATACAGTTTAAGTCATTTGTACATTGTTGTCTCACCCTTGTGCAGACGGCTGTTCAAAAAGGCCCTATCACCCCCCAGCTCAGGATGTCTGCATTTGTATGATGTTATGCTCAAGAGGAAGGAGTCTGAGTTCTGCAAATTCACCCTTGTAGAGGGCTGACTGTGTTTGCGGACACTCAGGTAGAATTTTCAAGGATATAGCAACATGCCACTGCATGGTGTGTTAAAAGGTTGGAGGTAGATGTTGCCATTCTATCCTTGAATGAACCCCTCTTTCTTCAGGACCCTCGCTCCTGGATGTTCTTCTTTGGTTTACTGTCTCCAGCTCTTCATTTGGTTGTTTTCCTTTCTTTCATGCTACTGGACTTCTTTTCTTCAGTTTTCAGCCTTTTTTATCTTCCTTTTTGTTCTTGTGATTTCATCATACAACCTTCTTTAATTCTAGTGACTTGTCTTATTGTGTTTACATCTAGCAGCCTTTTGTTTATGCTGCCTTTTGGTTCTTGTGATTTCAGCTTTGAGCTTTTCCTACTCGTACCTTTTCTTCTTGCATTTTCAATTGTTAGCCTTTCTTTCTAGTGCTTTTTTTGACTTTTGTGTTAATTCTTCAGCATTACTTTCTAGTGTCTTTTTTCTTGAACTTTCATTCTTCATGCTTTCTTTCTTCATAGGGCCTTTTGCTTCTTTTTTACATTCTTCATGCTTTCTTTCTATTGAATTTCCCTTTCAGTGATTTCAGTTTTCAGCCTTCAGCCTTTATTTCTACTGTCTTTTAGCTTTTCTTGTTAGTGCTTTTTTCTTCTTGTATTTTCATTCTTGAATCGTTCTATGCATTTTTCTAGTGCTTTCATTCATCACCTTTTTTCTTATTTCTTTTTTCTTCTTGTTTTTTCATTCCTCATCCTTTCTTTCAATTTTTTTAATCTTGTGTTTTCATTCATCAGCCTTTTTTCTATGCATTTGTTCTTCTTGTATTTTCATTCTTCAACCTTTCTTTCTAGTTAATTTGTATTCAAGTGGTTTCAGATTTCACCCTTGACGTGTAACCTCAGTTATAGCCATGCCTAGGCCTTGCTTAAAGCAACATATTTCAGCCATAGATCCAGCCTCGATAGAAATGTGTTCCTATTTAGTAAAATGCAAGCTGTGAGATTTCAGCTTTCACCGTGGACGTGTAACCTCAGTTATAGCCATGCCTAAGCCATGCTTAAAGCAAAATATTTCAGCCATAGAGCCAGCCTCGATATAAATGTGTTCCTATTTAGTAAAATGCAAGCCGTGAGATTTGCTTAAGCAACATTAAATTAAATCAGTGTTCTTATGTGAGAGTCTGCCATGAGCGCCAGTAACCTTGAAGTTAAAATGCTGCAGTCTTCTATTATAGATGAATCAGTTCACTGCTCTCCAGGCTTTTTTGGGGTGAGCCTCACGTGTTCTGATAAATAGTAAACAAGAGATAGCACTACACAAAGAACAACACGACTCTTTCCTGAACAACTTTATAAGTTGTTGGGAGACCTTAGTTTGCTGCATGAGCTAAGCCGTTGCGTAGTTGACACAAGGTAGATTCCGTTCACTGATACTTTTTGTTTGGGAAAACTTTAAGTTGCTGGATGAGCTAAGCCGACCTTGATTACTTGACACAAGTTAGATGCTGTTTGCTAATACCACTTCCATGGAGCAAGGCTCCACTCCCATTTGTTTAGACATATTTTGGCTGTTGTAGGGGTTAACAGTGGTAGTCCTGATAGTGTAAATCAGGCAGGCTTTAAGCACTGTCCGCAGTTGTTCAGTGGAGGATCTACAGGAAGACTGACAAGGGGGAAAAAGAACAGCTTGAGGAAGGAGAAGCAGAGACCTTCCAGAAGGGAGGGGTCAAGTCACTCCCTTTTTCCCTGCTGGATTCTGGAGCCACTAGGTTGGATTTATGGCTGTTTTGAGACATTTGTCGTCCTCAAAGGACTCTTTCTATGGATTATTGAGCAGAATTTTGATGTTGAGTCAGTAGAATGGGGAATAATTGTATTCCCCTTTCCCCCCAAGGCAAAATAGCTCACTACTGCTGGCACCATGGTTAATCCCATTTGACAGGAACTCTTTTTGAAACATTTTTTTCTATTTCTCATCCTCCTTAATATACCTGCAGCTTTTAATATTGTTGCCCAGTCCTCGCCCTCCTCACCTTCTAGTGCATTGGCGTCCAACACCTATAAATGATCTGGATTGCCACATCTGTCAATCTTTCTCTGTCTCAAGGGGCTCGGGCACCATTACTCCCACACATAGGTTTCTGTCCTTGAACCATTCCTTTTCCTTCTTTAGACCCCCTCAATGAAAACCTAACTCCCCCTTTGCTTTCTCCTTCCGCCTATTGGCTGATTGCCCTTGCCAATGCCTTTTGAAGGAATTCTCTCTAGCTACCTCTAGCTGCTCTCTCTGTCTACCTCTAGCTGTTCTCTCTAGCTACCTCTAGCTGTTCTCTTTAGCAACCCCAAAGGATTCTTCCTATGAATTTTTGAGCAAGACATTGATTTTTATTGAGTGAAATGGTAATCATTGTGTTCCCCCTGTACCCCACTGCAAACTATAGCTCAATACTGCTGGCACCATGGTTAATCCCATACACATGAACTCATTTTGAAGCATGTTTTCCTATTTTTGTTTTTTGTTGGTGCTTTGATATTTGTAGCCAATTTTTGGCAATTGTCTGCCCTTTTTCATTGATTCTGTAAACTGCTTCAGGCATCCAGTCTTCTCCAGCTCTCATCTCCCTACGGTCTACAGTTAGTGAGTACGAGAGGCATTATAGCCTACATTGAGATCACATTCAGAAAGGTATTGATTGAGGCAGAAGCTTCTATGAAGATTAACTAGCAAGATTGGTGAGGTCACCTAGCACAACCTGTTGAGGCAGGTAGTTGGTTTTTAAGGTGACTATGATTTCTTGGAGAAGGTTGATCAGTCTTAGTCTTGATCTGAGGTAGAGGCAAATGACAATGATTTCTGCTTTTTCAATAATGGTTCTAATTCTCAGATGGTCTTCCAATGGGGTTTTGTCATTATAAAATGCTTCTGGGAATTAGGCCCTAAGTGTGTTGTGCATAGTGTAAGGAGCTTGTGGTGGCAACTGTAAAGACAGACACAAGTGATCACAGTTCAAGGGTGTTTACTGAACTATAAATGCAGTGTGGAAACATGCCCAACCTAAACCGAAATCTAAAGATGGGAGCAAGCGTCGACCATCAAATGAAAAATAAGGCAGTCCTAGTGGTGTCGTGTCAAAATAAAAGGGCCTATACTAAGAAAAAACCTATTGTCAATTCCCTATGACTAATTACAGAAAGAGTGAGGGACAGGGTATAAAAATAAGGGAAACATTGTTCAAAAATATGTCAGAATGTTATTGCCTCAAGGTCTCCCTTCTCTATGTTTTTAGCATGGGACAAGGTGGGACTTTGTGGAGCACAGCACACACTCAAGCTTTCTCAGCACGAGACGACAGTTCCGTTGCAGCTAGCACAGTACACGCTTGAGCTTTCTCAGCACTAACCGACAGTTCCATTCCAGCTATCAGATTCTTCAATGGTAAATTTTCTTTGCATAAAACAGTCTGTTGCCTTCGAGGCCTGATGTATCCAACAAACAAACACAAACACAAAGTTCTTTTCTACAGTTCACATTGGGTGATGACTTCACCCCTGGGCCCCCCTCTTCCGGGCATATACCCCTCAAACCATTCTTTATCAATATCAGAAACTTCGGTGGCTGAGTCTCCGGCTGCCAAGGGTCTGATAGTTCCAAAATAAACAAAAAAACAACAACAAACAAAAGTTCCTTTCAGATTGCAATCGAGGTGGGAAT